>NW_026778957.1:564598-739989 GCF_030144855.1 Hypanus sabinus
GACTCCCCCACTATAGGAAACATCCTCTCCACATTCACTCTATCTGTGTCCTCTGGTCCTAGACCCTCCACAACTGGAAACATCCTCTCCACATCCTCTCTATCTGTGTCCTCTGGTCCTACACTCCCTCACTACAGGAAACATCCTCTCCACATCCTCTCTATCTGTGTCCTCTGGTCCTAGACTCCCCCACTATAGGAAACATCCTCTCCACATCCTCTCTATCTGTGTCCTCTGGTACCAGACTCCCGCACTATAGGAAACATCCTCTCCACATCCACTCTATCTCTGTCCTCTGGTCCTAGACTCCCCCAATATAGGAAACATTCTCTCCACATCCACTCTATCTGTGTCCTCTGGTCCTAGACTCCCCCACTATAGGAAACATCCTCTCCACATCCACTCTATCTCTGTCCTCTGGTCCTAGACTCCCCCACTATAGGAAACATCCTCTCCACATCCACTCTATCTGTGTCCTCTGGTCCTAGACTCCCCCACTATAGGATACATCCTCTCCACATCCACTCCATCTGTGTCCTCTGGTCCCAGACTCCCCCCACTATTGGAAACATCCTCTCCACATCCACTCTGTCTAGGCCTTTGATTGGAGAAGTTTCTGTGGAGAGGAAGTTTTGGGCGGCTGGTCCTGATGGATGGTCTCGGCCCAGAACGTCGATTACTTTATTTACATGGGCCGGTGCTGTTGTCAAGTGTCACTACCCTCCCGACGGGGCATCTCAGTGGGGTGACTGGATGCCGGTTCTGAGATGGGTGCTGGACAGACATTCATTTTTTCTCTCTCCCTCTCCCCTCTGCCCTCCCTCTCCTATATCTCTTCCCCTCCCCACTCTGTCTCCCCTCCCCCTCTCATTCCCCCTCCCCGCACTCTCTTCCCCTCCCTCTCTTTCCATTCTCCCTCCCCGCACTCTCTCTTCCCTTCCCCTACTCTCCTTTCCCCCTCCCCGCACTCTCTGTCCCCCGCCCCCACTCTCCCTCCCACCCTCCCTCTCTCTCCCCTCCCCGCACTCTCTCTTCCCTTCCCCTACTCTCCCTTCCCCCTCCCCGCACTCTTTCTTCCCTTCCCCAATCTCCCTTCCCCCTCCCCTCTCTCTTCCCCTCCCCCAATCTCCCCTTCCCCCTCCCCCTCTCTTTTCCCCTCCCACACTCTCCCTTTTCCCTCCCGTCTCTCTTCCCCTCCCCCACTCTCCCCTCCCTCCCTGCACTCCCTCTTCCCTTCCCCCACTTTCCCTTCCCCTCCCCCACTCTCCCTTCCCCCTCCCTGCACTCTCTCTTCCACTCCACCACTCTCCCTTCCCCTCCCCCCACTCCCTTCCCCCTCCCCTAATCTCCTTCCCCCCTCCCCGCACTCCCTCTTCCCCTCCCCGCACTCTCTCTTCCCCCCCACCCTCCCTTCCCCCTCCCCTGTCTCTTCCCCTCCCCGACTCTCCCTTCCCCTCCCCTTTCTCTTCCACTCCCCCTCTCTCCCTTCCCCATCCCCGCACTCTCTTCCCCCTCCCCGCACTCTCACCCCACCCTCCCTTCCCCCTCCCCTGTCTCTTCCCCCTCCCCCACTCTCCCTTCCCCTCCCCTTTCTCTTCCACTCCCCCACTCTCCCTTCCCCATCCCCGCAACTCTCTCCTCCCCTCCCCCACTCTCCCTTCCCCATCCCCCGCACTCTCTCTTCCCCTCCCCCAATCTCCCTTCCCCCTCCCCTCTCTCTTCCCCTCCCCCAATCTCCCTTCCCCTCCCCTCTCTCTTCCACTCCCCCACTCTCCTCCCCTTCCCCTCCACGCACTCTCTTCCCCTCCCCACTCTCCCTTCCCACTCTTTTCCCCCTCCCCCACTCTCCCTTCCCCATCCTCGCACTCTCTCTTCCCCCTCCCCAATCTCCTTCTTCCCCCTCCCCTCTCTTCCCCTCCCCACTCTCCCTCCCCCTCCCCTCTCTCTTACACTCCCCCACTCTCCCTTCCCCCTTCACGCACTCTCTTCCCCTCCCCCACTCTCCCTCCCCACCTCCCTCTTCCCCTCCCCACTCTTTTCCCCTTCCCCACTCCTCCCATTCCGCCCCTTCCCCTCCCCCACGCTCTCCCTCTCTCACCCTCCCCAATCTCTCCCTCCCTCCCTCCCTTCATCTCTTCCCCTCCCCAACTCACTACCTCGCTCCCTCCCTGTCTTCCCATCCCCCACTCTCTCCTGGTCTCCCTCTCTCCCTCCCTCTCACCCTCCCTCCCTCCCTAACTCCTCTTCCCCTCCCTCTCTCCCTCCCTCCCTCCCTCCCTCCCTCTCTGCCTATCCCCCTCTCCCCCTCCCCCTCTCTCCCTCTCCCCTGCCCGCACTCTCTCTTCCCCTCCCCCACCCTCCCATCCCCCTCCCCTCTTCCCCTTCCCTACTCTCCCTTCCCCCTCCCCGCACTCTCTCTTCCCCTCCCCCCACTCTCCATTCCCCCTCCCCTTCATCTCTTCCCCTCCGCCACGCTCTCCCTCCCTCCCTCTCTCTCCCCTCCCCCACTCCCTCCGTCTCTCCCTCCCTAACTCCCCCTCCCTCCCTCCCTCCCTGCCCCTCCCTCTCCCCTCCCCCTCTTCCTCCCTCCCTGTCTCCCCCTTCCCCCTCCCCACACTCTCTCTTCCCCTCCCCCACTCACCCTTCTCCCTCCTGGCTCTCTCTTTTCCCCTCCCCCACTCTCCATTCCCCCTCCCCTTTCTCTTCCCCTCCCCCACACTCTCCCTCCCTCCCTCTCTCTCCCCTCCCCCACTCCTCCGTCTCTCCCTCCCTAACTCCCCCTCCCTCCCTCCCTCCCTGCCCCTCTCTCTCCCCTCCCTGTCTCCCCCTCCCCACACTCTCTATCCCCCTCCCTCCCTGTCTCCCCCTCCCCGACTCTCTCCCTCTCCTCCCCTCTGTTGCCGACGAAAGCCGAACATTACTGGGAGCTGGAGCACGCTGACGGCCCTCACATCCCCTGCCACGCCTTCGACAAGAAGTGCATCTCCAAGCACCTGGCCCGCATCCGCGAGAAGACGCACACGAACGGGAGGTCCAAGGCCGTCCACAACCACGTCCACGTCCAGAACGAGCCACGGATAAAGGTGAGGCTCCGGAGATCGATGTCCCGGTGGAGCTTCACTGACCTTGCAGGAAGGTCAGGAGAATGATCCCGACACGAAAGGGTTAACGTAGGGGGGCTGTGTGGGCTTGCTGTCTCCGGGTCTGTGCTCAATGGAGTTTAAAATAATCACACTGAAACCTATCGAATGTTGAAATGTCTAGTCAGAGTGGATGTGAAGAGGATGTTTCCTATAGTGGGGGAGTCTAGACCAGAGGACACAGATAGAGTGGATGTGGAGAGGATGTTTCCTATAGTGGGGGAGTCTAGGACCAGAGGACACAGATAGAGTGGATGTGGAGAGGATGGTTTCCTATAGTGGGGGAGTCTAGGACCAGAGGACACAGATAGAGTGGATGCGGAGACGATGTTTCCTATAGTGGGAGAGTCTGGGACCAGACGACACAGATAGAGTGGATGTGGAGAGGATGTTTCCTATAGTGGGGGAGTCTAGGACCAGAGGGCACAGATAGAGTGGATGCGGAGACGATGTTTCCTATAGTGGAGAGTCTGGGACCAGACGACACAGATAGAGTGGATGTGGAGAGGATGTTTCCTATAGAGGGGGAGTCTAGGACCAGAGGGCACAGATAGAGTGGATGTGGAGAGGGTGTTTCCTATAGTGGGGGAGTCTAGGACCAGAGGACACAGATAAAGTGGTTGTGGAGAGGATGTTTCCTATAGAGGGGGAGTCTAGGACCAGAGGACACAGATAGAGTGGTTGTGGAGAGGATGTTTCCTACAGTGGGAGAGTCTAGGACAAGAGGACACAGATAGAGTGATGCGGAGACGATGTTTCCTATAGTGGGAGAGTCTGGGACCAGACGACACAGATAGAGTGGATGTGGAGAGGATGTTTCCTATAGTGGGGGAGTCTAGGACCAGAGGACACAGATAGAGTGGATGCGGAGAGGATGTTTCCTATAGTGGGGGAGGCTAGGACCAGAGGACACAGATGGAGTGGATGTGGAGAGGATGTTTCCTATAGAGGGGGAGTCCAGGACCAGAGGACACAGATAGAGTGGATGTGGAGAGGATGTTTCCTATAGTGGGGGAGGCTAGGACCAGAGGACACAGATGGAGTGGATGTGGAGAGGATGTTTCCAAAAGTGGGGGAGCCTAGGACCAGAGGACACAGATAGTGGATGTAGATAAGATGTTTCCTATAGTGGGAGAGTCTAGGACCAGAGGACACAAATAAAGTGGATGTGGAGAGGATGTTTCCCATAGTGGGGGAGTCTAGGACCAGAGGACACAGATAGGGTGGATGTGGAGAGGATGTTTCCTATAGTGGGAGAGCCTAGGACCAGAGGACACAAATAGAGTGGTTGTGGAGAGGATGTTTCCTACAGTGGGAGAGTCTAGGACCAGAGGACACAAATAGAGTGGATGTGGAGAGGATGTTTCCTATAGTGGGGGAGTCTAGGACCAGAGGACACAGATAGAGTGGATGTGGACAGAATGTTTCCTATAGTGGGAGAGCCTAGGACCAGAGGACACAAATAGAGTGGATGTGGAGAGGATGTTTCCTATAGTGGGAGAGTCTAGGTCCAGAGGACACAAATAGAGTGGATGTGGAGAGGATGTTTCCTATAGTGGGAGAGTCTAGGTCCAGAGGACACAAATAGAGTGGATGTGGAGAGGATGTTTCCTATAGTGGGAGAGTCAAGGACCAGAGGTCACAAATAGAGTGGATGTGGAGAGGATGTTTCCTATAGTCGGGGAGTCTTGGAACAGAGGACACAGATAGAGTGGATGTGGAGAGGACGTTTCCTATAGTGGGGGAGTCTAGGACCAGAGGACACAGATAGAGTGGATGTGGAGAGGATGTTTCCTATAGTGGGGGAGTCTAGGACCAGAGGACACAGATAGAGTGGATGTGGACAGAATGTTTCATATAGTGGGAGAGCCTAGGACCAGAGGACACAAATAGAGTGGAAGTGGAGAGGATGTTTCCTATAGTGGGAGAGTCTAGGTCCAGAGGACACAAATAGAGTGGATGTGGAGAGGATGTTTCCTATAGTGGGAGAGTCTAGGTCCAGAGGACACAAATAGAGTGGATGTGGAGAGGATGTTTCCTATAGTGGGGGAGTCTAGGACCAGAGGACACAGATAGAGTGGATGTGGAGAGAATGTTTCCTATAGTGGGGGAGTCTAGGACCAGACAACACAGATAGAGTGGATGTGGACAGGATGTTTCCTATAGTGGGGGAGTCTAGGACCAGAGGACACAAATAGAGTAGATGTGGAGAGGATGTATCCTATAGTGGGGGAATCTAGGACCAGAGGACACAGATAGAGTGGATGTGGTGAGGATGTTTCGTATAGTGGGGGAGTCTAGGACCAGAGGACACAGATAGACTGGATGTGGAGAGGATGTTTCCTATCGTGGGGGCGTCTAGGACAAGAGGGCACAGAGAGAGTGGATGTGGAGAGGATGTTTCCTATAGTGGGGGAGTCTAGGAACTGAGGACACTGATAGAGTGGACGTGAAGAGGATGTTTCCTATAGTGGGGGAGTCTAGGACCAGAGGACACAGATAGAGTGGACGTGGAGAGGATGTTTCCTATAGTGGGGGAGTCTAGGACCAGAGGACACAGATAGAGTGGATGTGGGGAGGATGTTTTCTATAGTGGGGGAGTCTAGGACCAGAGGACACAGATAGAGTGGATGTGGAGAGGATGTTTCCTATAGTGGGGGAGTCTAGGACCAGAGGGCACAGCCTCAGAATAGAGGGACGTCCAGTTAGAACGGAGATGAGTAGGAATTTCTTTCGCCAGAGGGTGGTGAATCTGTGGAACTAGTTGTGACAGGCGGCTGTGGGGGTCAAGCCAGTATTACAGAGGGCGACAGGCACTTGACCAGTGAGGGCGTCAGGGTTTAGGGGGAGCAGGCAGGCGAAGGTGGTTGTGAGGGGATTATATGTCAGAATGGTGGAGCAGACTGGATGGGCCGAATGGCCGAATGCAGCTGCTGTAAGTTGTGGTGAAACGCTCGGAAGCCAGTTGTCCTCAGGTCTGATGATGGTCTGGGGCGATGAGTCGACAATGAATCCCAGACTCCTTGTTCCTCCTCATCGCCCTGCTCCCCAGAGTCACCACCTCCTTCCTGACTGTGCAGCCCCCCCACTACTTCCCTGCAGTGAGGGTCTATCGTGGGTGTAGAGAGGATTGTATAATGTCATTTCCAGAATTCTAGCTTAAAGGAGAATGTAGTAATTGTTACTCTGGATAAGATTCACCACCAAAAACACACAATACATATAAACACATGCGATATTTGATACACACAGTTTGATTGTGTGTCCATACAGTGACGCTGGGCACAGGAGTGTCTGTACACAAGGTGACTCTGACAGGAAATGACAAAGTAGTGGTGATTGGGGGTGATTGGAGGGGTGGGTCAGTGGGTGATTGGGGGTGTGGAGGGGTAGGTCAGTGGGTGGTTGGGGGTGTGGAGGGGTGGGTCAGTGGGTGATTGGGGGTGTGGAGGGGTGGGTTAGTGGGTGATCGGGGGTGTGGAGGGGTAGATCAGTGTGTGATTGAGGGTGTGGAGGGGTGGGTCAGTGGGTGATTGTGGGTGTGGCGGGGTGGGTCAGTGAGTGATTGGGGGTGTGGAGGGGTGGGTCAGTGGGTGATTGGGGGTGTGGAGGGGTGGGTCAGTGGGTGATTGGGGGTGTGGAGGGGTGGGTCAGTGGGTGATTGGGGGTGTGGAGGGAGGGTCAGTTGGTGATTGGGGGAGTGTGGAGGGGTGGGTCAGTGGGTGATTGGGGGAGTGGAGGGGTGGGTCTGGGTGATTGGGGAGTGTGGAGGGGTGGGTCAGTGGGTGATTGGGGGAGTGTGGAGAGGTGGGTCAGTGGGTGATTGGAGGAGTGTGGAGGTGTGGGTCAGTGGGTGATTGGGGGACTGTGGAGGGGTGGGTCAGTGGGTGATTGGGGGACTGTGGAGGGGTGGGTCAGTGGGTGATTGGGGGTGTGGAGGGGTTAGTCAGTGGGTGATTGGGGAGTGTGGAGGGGTGGGTCAGTGGGTGATTGGGGGAGTGTGGAGGGGTGGGTCAGTGGGTGATTGGGGGAGTGTGGAGGGGTGGGTCAGTGGGTGATTGGGGGTGTGGAGGGGTTGGTCAGTGGGTGATTGTGGGTGTGGAGGGGTGGGTCAGTGGGTGGTTGGGGGTGTGGAGGGGTGGGTCAGTGGGTGGTTGTGGGTGTGGAGGGGTGGGTCAGTGGGTGATTGGGGGTGTGGAGGGGTGGGTCAGTGGGTGGTTGGGGGTGTGGAGGGGTGGGTCAGTGGGTGATTGGGGGTGGGTCAGTGGGTGATTGGGGGAGTGTGGAGGGGTGGGTCAGTGGGAGATTGGGGGTGTGGAGGGGTGGGTCAGTGGGTGATTGGGGGTGTGGAGGGGTTGGTCCGTGGGTGGTTGGGGGTGTGGAGGGGTGGGTCAGTGGGTGATTGGGGGTGTGGAGGGGTGGGTTAGTGGGTGATCGGGGGTGTGGAGGGGTAGATCAGTGTGTGATTGAGGGTGTGGAGGGGTGGGTCAGTGGGTGATTGGAGGGTGTGGAGGGGTGGGTCAGTGGGTGGTTGGGGGTGTGGAGGGGTGGGTCAGCGTGTGATAGGGTGTGTGGAGGGGTGGGTCAGTGGGTGATTGGGTGTGTGGAGGGGTGGGTCAGTGGGTGATTGGGGGAGTGTGGAGGGGTGGGTCAGTGGGTGATTGGGTGTGTGGGGGGTGGGTCAGTGGGTGGTTGGGGGTGTGGAGGGGTGGGTCAGTGTGTGATTGGGTGTGGAGGGGTGGGTCTGGGTGATTGGGGAGTGTGGAGGGGTGGGTCAGTGGGTGATTGGGGGAGTGTGGAGGGGTGGGTCAGTGGGTGATTGGGGGTGTGGAGGGGTGGGTCAGTGGGTGATTGGGGGTGTGGAGGGGTGGGTCAGTGAGTGATTAGGGGTGTGGAGGGGTGGGTCAGTGAGTGATTGGGGAGTGTGGAGGGGTGGGTCAGTGGGTGATTGGGGGTGTGGTGGTGTGGGTCTGGGTGATTGGGGAGTGTGGAGGGGTGGGTCAGTGGGTGATTGGGGGGTGTGGTGGGGTGGGTCTGGGTGATTGGGGAGTGTGGAGGGGTGGGTCAGTGGGTGATTGGGGGTGTGGAGGGGTGGGTCAGTGGGTGATTGGGGGTGTTGGAGGGGTGGGTCAGTGAGTGATTATTGGTGTGGAGGGGTGGGTCAGTGAGTGATTGGGGAGTGTGGAGGGGTGGGTCAGTGGGTGATTGGGGGTGTGGAGGGGTTGGTCAGTGGGTGATTGTGGGTGTGGAGGGGTGGGTCAGTGAGTGATTAGGGGTGTGGAGGGGTGGGTCAGTGGGTGATTGGGGAGTGTGGAGGGGTGGGTCAGTGGGTGATTGGGGGTGTGGTGGTGTGGGTCTGGGTGATTGGGGAGTGTGGAGGGGTGGGTCAGTGGGTGATTGGGGGTGTGGTGGGGTGGGTCTGGGTGATTGGGGAGTGTGGAGGGGTGGGTCAGTGGGTGATTGGGGGTGTGGAAGGGTGGGTCAGTGGGTGATTGGGGAGTGTGGAGGGGTGGGTCAGTGGGTGATTGGGGGTGTGGAGGGTTTGGTCAGTGGGTGATTGTGGGTGTGTAGGGGTGGGTCAGTGAGTGATTGAGGGTGTGGAGGGGTGGGTCAGTGGGTGATTGGGGGTGTGGAGGGGTGGGTTGGTGGGTGATTGGGGGTGTGGAGGGGTGGGTCAGTGGGTGATTGGGGGTGTGGAGGGGTGGGTCAGTGGGTGATTGGGGGTGTGGAGGGAGGGTCAGTGGGTGATTGGGGGAGTGTGGAGGGGTGGGTCAGTGGGTGATTGGGGGAGTGGAGGGGTGGGTCTGGGTGATTGGGGAGTGTGGAGGGGTGGGTCAGTGGGTGATTGGGGGAGTGTGGAGAGGTGGGTCAGTGGGTGATTGGGGGAGTGTGGATGTGTGGGTCAGTGGGTGATTGGGGGACTGTGGAGGGGTGGGTCAGTGGGTGATTGGGGGACTGTGGAGGGGTGGGTCAGTGGGTGATTGGGGGTGTGGAGGGGTGGGTCAGTGGGTGATTGGGGAGTGTGGAGGGGTGGGTCAGTGGGTGATTGGGGGAGTGTGGAGGGGTGGGTCAGTGGGTGATTGGGGGAGTGTGGAGGGGTGGGTCAGTGGGTGATTGGGGGTGTGGAGGGTTTGGTCAGTGGGTGATTGTGGGTGTGGAGGGGTGGGTCAGTGGGTGGTTGGGGGTGTGGAGGGGTGGGTCAGTGGGTGGTTGGGGGTGTGGAGGGGTGGGTCAGTGGGTGATTGTGGGTGTGGAGGGGTGGGTCAGTGGGTGGTTGGGGGTGTGGAGGGGTGGGTCAGTGGGTGATTGGGGGTGTGGAGGGGTGGGTCAGTGGGTGGTTGGGGGTGTGGAGGGGTGGGTCAGTGGGTGATTGGGGGTGGGTCAGTGGGTGATTGGGGGTGGGTCAGTGGGTGATTGGGGGTGGGTCAGTGGGTGATTGGGGGTGTGGAGGGGTGGGTCAGTGGGTGATTGGGGGTGTGGAGGGGTGGGTCAGTGGGTGATTGTGGGTGTGGAGGGGTGGGTCAGTGGGTGGTTGGGGGTGTGGAGGGGTGGGTCAGTGGGTGATTGTGGGTGTGGAGGGGTGGGTGAGTGGGTGATTGTGGGTGTGGAGGGGTGGGTCAGTGGGTGATTGGGGGTGTGGAGGGGTGGGTCAGTGGGTGATTGGTGGTGTGGGGTGGTGGGTCAGTGGGTGATTGGTGGTGTGGAGGGGTGGGTCAGTGGGTGATTGGGGGTGGGTCAGTGGGTGATTGGGGGACTGTGGAGGGGTGGGTCAGTGGGTGGGTGTGTGGAGGGGTGGGTCAGTGGGTGATTGGCGGTGTGGAGGGGTGGGTCAGTGGGAGATTGGGGGTGTGGAGGGGTGGGTGAGTGGGTGATTGTGGGTGTGGAGGGGTGGGTCAGTGGGTGGTTGGGGGTGTGGAGGGGTGGGTCAGTGGGTGATTGGGGGTGTGGAGGGGTGGGTCAGTGTGTGATTAGGGGTGTGGAGGGGTGGGTCATTGAGAGATTGGGGGTGTGGAGGGGTGGGTCAGTGGGTGGAGGGGTGGGTCAGTGGGTGATTGGGGGTGTGGAGGGGTGGGTCAGTGGGTGATTGGGGGAGTGTGGAGGGGTGGGTCAGTGGGAGATTGGGGGTGTGGAGGGGTGGGTGAGTGGGTGATTGTGGGTGTGGAGGGGTGGGTCAGTGGGTGTTTGGGGGTGTGGAGGGGTGGGTCAGTGGGTGATTGGGGGTGTGGAGGGGTGGGTCAGTGGGTGGTTGGGGGTGTGGAGGGGTGGGTCAGTTGGTGGTTGGGGGTGTGGAGGGGTGGGTCAGTGGGTGATTGGGGGTGGGTCAGTGGGTGATTGGGGGTGGGTCAGTGGGTGATTGGGGGTGTGGAGGGGTGGGTCAGTGGGTGATTGGGGGTGTGGAGGGGTGGGTCAGTGGGTGATTGTGGGTGTGGAGGGGTGGGTCAGTGGGTGGTTGGGGGTGTGGAGGGGTGGGTCAGTGGGTGATTGTGGGTGTGGAGGGGTGGGTGAGTGGGTGATTGTGGGTGTGGAGGGGTGGGTCAGTGGGTGATTGGGGGTGTGGAGGGGTGGGTCAGTGGGTGATTGGTGGTGTGGAGTGGTGGGTCAGTGGGTGATTGGTGGTGTGGAGGGGTGGGTCAGTGGGTGGTTGGGGGTGTGGAGGGGTGGGTCAGTGGGTGATGGGGGTGTGGAGGGGTGGGTCAGTGGGTGATCGGGGGTGTGGAGGGGTGGGTCAGTGGGTGATCGGGGGAGTGGAGGGATGGGTCAGTGGGTGATTGGGGGTGTGGAGGGGTGGGTCAGTGGGTGATTGGGGGTGTGGAGGGGTGGGTCAGTGGGTGGTTGGGTGTGTGGAGGGGTGGGTCAGTGGGTGATTGGGGGTGTGGAGGGGTGGGTCAGTGGGTGGTTGGGGGTGTGGAGGGGTGGGTCAGTGGGTGATGGGGGTGTGGAGGGGTGGGTCAGAGGGTGATTGGGGGTGTTGAGGGGTGGGTCAGTGGGTGGTTGGGGGTGTGGAGGGGTGTGTTAGTGGATGGAGGTGTTGATCAGCTTCACTGCTTGGGGGAGTCACTGTTTTTGAGTCGGGTGGTCCCTGGTGTGGATGCTACGTAGCCTCCTCCCCGACGGGAGTGGGACAGTCAGCCCGTGAGCAGGGTGGGTGGGATCCTTCACGATGTTCCCGGCCCCCTTTTCTTTCCTCCCGAATCGGCCCCATTATGCGACGGTGCGTGCACGCTCGCCCGAGCCCCCAGATTTCTTGCTGCCCCTTCCCCCTCCCCCTCTCCACTCCCCCCACCCCTCACTGACTCTCCCTCTGTTGAAGGTTTGATTTTGTTTGTCTCATTTACGTCGAGACGACAAACCAGACAGTGAAACGGGTCAACGACTGACACAGTCGGAGTATTTGCTGTGGGAGTCCATCGCCAGCGTAGCGCGTCCCCACAGCCCCCTACTCTTCACCGGTACAGCACTGTGCAAATGTCTTAGGCAGCCCAGATATCTCAGATGGGATGTCCTCAAGACCATCGAGACTGTCTGCGATTCACTGAAGAGGCAGAAGCAAGGGAGGGAGTGAAAACCTGCAGAGGCACAGTGCCAAATTCTCCATGAAGCTTGGAAAAACCTGCCAGCCGATTTTGTTACAGATTTTCCTGAGAGAATTGATGCAGTCTTAAAGTCAAAGGGTGGTCACACCAAATGTTGATTAGAAACGAGGAGACCTGCAGATGCTGGAAATTCTAACCACACACACAAAATGCTGGTGGGACACAGCAGGCCAGGCAGCGTCTACAGGGAGAAGCGCTGTCGACGTTTCGGGCCGAGACCCTTCGTCAGGACTCAAAACAGGTTCAATACCGCCCCCTGCTGACCGGGAGGATTCAGGAGAGTGGTCACAACATCTAAAACAGGTTCAATACCGCCCCCTGCTGACCAGGAGGATTCAGGAGAGTGGTCCCAACATATAAAACAGGTTCAATACCGCCCCCTGCTGACCAGGAGGATTCAGGAGAGTGGTCACAACATCTAAAACAGGTTCAATACCGCCCCCTGCTGACCGGGAGGATTCAGGAGAGTGGTCCCAACATCTGAAACAGGTTCAATACCGCCCCCTGCTGACCCGGAGTGTGAGGAGGATTCAGGAGAGTGGTCACAACATCTAAAACAGGTTCAGTACCGCCCCCTGCTGACCGGGAGTGTGAGGAGGATTCAGGAGAGTGGTCCCAACATCTGAAACAGGTTCAATACTGCCCCCTGCTGACCGGGAGGATTCAGGACAGTGGTCCCAACATCTGAAACAGGTTCAATACCGCCCCCTGCTGACCAGGAGGATTCAGGAGACTGGTCCTAACATCTAAAACAGGTTCCATACCGCCCCCTGCTGACCGGGAGTGTGAGGAGGATTCAGGAGAGTGGCCCAAAACATCGAAAACAGGTTCAATACCGCCCCCTGCTGACCGGGAGGATTCAGGAGAGTGGTCCCAACATCTAAAACAGGTTCAATACCGCCCCCTGCTGACCGGGAGTGTGAGGAGGATTCAGTAGAGTGGTCCCAACATCTAAAACAGGTTCAATACCGCCCCCTGCTGACCGGGAGTGTGAGGAGGATTCAGGAGAGTGGCCCCAACATTTAAAACAACAACACACACAAAATGCTGGTGGAACACAGCAGGCCGGGCAGCGTCAATAGGGAGAAGTGCTGTCGACGTTCCGGGCCAAGACCCTTCGTCAGGACTGGCCGCTGACGAAAGGTCTCAGCCCGAATTGTCGACAGTGCTTCTTCCTATAGATGATGGTGGCCTGCAAATATTGCTTGGATGTAGTTCTTTACTCTTTACTGTTCATTATAATAATTTTCTTCATATTTAGAAACTTCTCCATTATTTTAAAGCATCTTTACTTCATCGGAGTTCCAAGTTTCAGAAGTTCAAGTAAAATTTATTATCAGAGTACATACCTGCCCCTACCTCTTGTACATGTTCCTCCAGCACTTTCCTGATGGTTGAGGGGTAATAACTGTTCCTGAACTGGGTGGTGTGGGTCCTGAGACCCCTGCACCTCCTTCCTGATAGTTGAGGGGTAATAACTGTCCCTGAACCTGGTGCTATGGGACCTGAGGCTCCTGAACCTCCTTGCTGATGGTTGAGGGGTAATTACCGTTCCTGAATCTTGTGGTGTGGGACCTGAGGCTCCTGTAACTCCTTCCTGATGGTTGAGGGGTAATAACTGTTCCTGAACCTGGTGGTGTGGGTCCTGAGACTCCTGTACCTCCTGCCTGATAGTTGAGGGGTAATAACTGTCCCTGCACCTGGTTGTGTGGTTCCTGAGGCTCCTGTACCTTCTTCCTGATGGTTGAGGGGTTAATAACTGTCCCTGCACCTGGTGGTGTGGGTCCTGAGGCTCCTGTAACTCCTTCCTGATGGTTGAGGGGTAATAACTGTTCCTGAACCTGGTGGTGTGGGTCCTGAGACTCCTGTACCTCCTGCCTGATAGTTGAGGGGTAATAACTGTCCCTGCACCTGGTGGTGTGGGTCCTGAGGCTCCTGTAACTCCTTCCTGATGGTTGAGGGGTAATAACTGTTCCTGAACCTGGTGGTGTGGGACCTGAGGCTCTTGTACCACCTTCCTGATGGTTGAGGGGTAATAACTGTCCCTGAACCTGGTGGTGTGGGTCCTGAAGCTCCTGTACCTCCTTCCTGATGGCTGAGGGGTAATAACTGTTTCTGAACCTGGCAGTGTGGGTTCTGATGCTCCTGTACCTCTTTCCTGATGGTTGAGGGGTAATGACTGTTCCTGAACCTGGTGGTGTGGGTCCTGAGGCTCCTGTAACTCCTTCCTGATGGTTGAGGGGTAATAACTGTTCCTGAACCTGGTGGTGTGGGTCCTGAGACTCCTGTACCTCCTGCCTGATAGTTGAGGGGTAATAACTGTCCCTGCACCTGGTGGTGTGGGTTCCAAGGCTCCTGTACCTCCTTCCTGATGGTTGAGGGGTAATAACTGTTCCTGAACCTGGTGGTGTGGGTCCTGAGACTCCTGTACCTCCTGCCTGATAGTTGAGGGGTAATAACTGTCCCTGCACCTGGTTGTGTGGTTCCTGAGGCTCCTGTACCTTCTTCCTGATGGTTGAGGGGTTAATAACGGTTCCTGAACCTGGTGGTGTGGGTCCTGAGGCTCCTGTACCTCCTTCCTGATGGTTGAGGGGGTAATAACTGTTCCTGAACCTGGTGGTGTGAGACCTGAGGCTCCTGTACCTGCTACCTGATGGTTGAGGGGTAATAACTGTTCCTGAACATGGTGGTGTGGGTCCGGAGAATTGCGTACTTCGTTCCTGATGGCAGCTGTGATAACTGAGCCTGGCCCGAGTGGTGGAGGTCCCTGATGACGGACGCCGACCTTCGTCGGCAGCGTTTCGTGTAGATGTGCTCAGTGGTTGGGAGGGTGGTTGGGAGGGTTTTATCTTGGCATAAATCGCATGTATCAGTATCATAGTGGAACGAAGGGAATTACAGAGGATGAGAGAGGAACTTGCGCCGGTGGACTGGAGGGGGATTCTGGCCGGGAAGACAGCTGAACAAAGGTGGCTAACTTCTGGGAATAGTTCACAAGGTGCGGGGTGGATATATCCCACAAGTTCTCAGATGGCTACCGTGGCTGACAAGGGTAGTTAAGGACTGTATAAAAGCCAAGGAAAGGGCATAAAAAGGTAGAAAAAGTGAGTGGGAGGTTGTATGATTGGAATGCTTTTAAAATCCAACAAGCGGTAACTATAAAAGGGACGAACTAGCCAATTAAATAAATCAGGATACTAAAAGTTTTTATTAATTTTTAAAATTTTTATTAAGCGTAAAAGGGAGGTGGGAGTTGATATTGGACCACTGGAAAATGATGCTGCTGAGATCGCAATGGGTGACAAAGAAGTGGTGGATGGACTTCTTAAAGACTTTGCATCTGCCTTCACGGCGGAGGTGCGTGAGTGTCGGGGAGCAGGAACGAGTGCCCGGCAAATTCAAAACTGTCAAATCACCTGGACCAGATGCGCTACATCCCAGAGTCCCGAGAGACGCTGCTAAGGAGAAAACAGATGCATTAGTCTTGATGTTTAAGGGATCACTTGATCCCGGCATGGTCCCGGAGGACAGGAAGATTGCAAATGTCACTCCAGTATTTAAAAAAGGAGGAAGGGAAGAGAAAGGAAATCAAGTCAAGTCACATTTTATTGTCATTTCGACCATAACTGCTGGTACAGTTCACAGTAAAAACGAGACAACATTTTTCAGGACCATGGTGCTACATGACACAATACAAAAACTAGACTGAACTATGTAAAAACAACACAGAGAAAACTACACTAGACTACAGACCTACCCAGGACTGCATAAAGTGCACAAAACAGTGCAGGTATTACAATAAATAATAAACAGGACAATCGGGCAGTAAGGTGTCAGTCCAGGCTCTGGGTATTGAGGAGTCTGATAGCTCGGGGGAAGAAACTATTACATAGTCTGGTCGTGAGAGCCCGAATGCTTCGGTGCCTTTTCCCAGACGGCAGGAGGGAGAAGAGTTTGTATGAGGGGTGCATGGGGTCCTTCATAATGCTGTTTGCTGTGCGGATGCAGCGTGTGGTGTAAATGCCCGTGATGGCGGGGAGAGAGACCCCGATGATCTTCTCAGCTGACCTCACTATCCGCTGCAGGGTCTTGCGATCCGAGACGGTGCAATTCCCGAACCGGGCGGTGATGCAGCATGTGAAAGGCCGCTCCGCCTCACCTCAGTGGTTGGGAAAGTGTTGGAGCCCGGTAGTAAAGATGAGGTTTCGGGGTACTCGGAGGCTGATGATAAAACCAGTCAAAGTCAGCATGGCTTCTGTGAGGGGAAATCTTGCCTGACAAATCAGTTGGGGCTCTTTGACGAATTAACCAGCAGGGTGGGCAAAGGAGAGGCAGTGAATGTCATTTACTTGGATTTTCAGAGTGCATTTGATAAGGGGCCACATGTGGGACTGCTGAACAGGATGACATTTTATGGCGTTTCAGGAAAGGTACTTCCTGATCCCGCCCTCCCCGGGTGGGAATGCCGTGGGAATGCGCGTATTCCCAGTCCCGTCCCACGCTACTGGTGTAGCGGTGCGGCTAGACGCAGAGCTGAAACAGCGACGCGGAGTCGGTGAGCTGCAGCTGCGGAAGAGATTTATTCAAACCTCGCGGCCTCGCTTTAACGCCTTCCTGATCCCGCCCTCCCCGGGTGGGAATGCCGTGGGGTGGTGGTGGTGGTGGTGGGGGGGGGCGCGTATTCCCAGTCCCGTCCCACGCGCGGGGGCTTTTCCCCCTCGCTGGTGAAGCAGGCTTGGCGCCCTCTTTGGGACCGGCCTCAGTGCCGGCCGGCGCCGCTTGGTGAGCCGGTTCGAGTGCGCTGGGGAAGAGGGTCGCCGCACCGGTACGGGCAGGCAGGAAGCGTGGATACAGGAGGCCTTTTCTGTTTGCCCAATGGGGTCCGTATTGGGAGCGCTACTTTTCACGTGGCTTGTCAGGGATTTGGAGAGGTGGAGTTGACGGCTTTGTGGCAAAGTTTGCGGACGACACGGAGACAGGTGGAGGGGGTAGGCAGTGCTGAGGAGGCAATGCGATTGCAGCAGGACTGAGGCAAACTGGAAGAATGGGCAAAAAAGTGGCAGATGGACCAGTGTTGGGAAATGTATGATAGCGCAGTTTGGTAAAAGGAACAATAGTGCGGACTGTTACCTAAATGGGGAGAAGGTTCGAACATCAGAGGTGCAGAGAGACTTCGAGCAAGGCCCCCAGATGCCTGAATTTACAGGCAGAGGCTGTGGTAAAGAAGCTAAATTGAATGTTGGCGTTTATTTCAGGGGGGAATAGAATATAAAAACAAGGAGATGATACTGAGTCTTTGTAAGACACTAGTCGTGCTCCACTTGGAGTATTGACAACAGTCCTGTGCCCTGTATCTCAGAAGGGATGTGTTGTCACTGGAGAGAGCCCAGAGGAGGCTCGCGAGGATGATTCTGGGAATGAAGGGGTTAACCTACGGGGAGTGTTTGGCGACTTTGGGCCTGTACTCGCTGGAACTTAGAATATAATCTCGTTGAAACGTACTGAATGTTGAAAGGACCAGATAGGGGGACGCGGAGAGGATGTTTCCTGTGGTGGAGGGGGCTAGAGGGCACGACCTTGAAATTGAGGGGCGACCCTCTGGAGCAGAGATGAGGAGGAATTTTTTTTATAACTTCTAGCCAGAGGGCGGTGGACCTGTGGAGTGCTCTGCCACAGACCGCGGCGGAGGCCGAGTCCGCGGCGGCGTCGATCATTTCCCGATCGGTCGGGGCATCAGAGGATGTGAGAGGGCAGGCGCGCGGAGTCGAGTGGAAGCTGGGATCAGCCGCGATGGGAATGGCGGTGCCGGCTCGGACGGGCTGAGTGGCCTCATTCTGCTCCTCCGCCCTGTGGGCTGAATCCGTAACCTTCTGTGCGATTTGCGGCTCGAAGGCGTCGGCGCTCCCGCGCCAGGCCGCGATTCAGCCGGTCAACGCACCTACCGGCACACAGCTACATAGATCTGCCCAGGTTTCTGATGGCACGGCGCTGTCTTTGCAATTACATTTATACGACAGGCCCTCTGAGATAGCGACACCCGGGATTTTAGAGTCGCTGACCCCTCTCCGCCTCTGATTACTGGCTCGTGGACCCCTGGTTTCCCGCTCTTGAAGTCTGCTATTTCATTTTTTAAACGTGTCAAAGATTCGTCCCGAGAGCACAACATACGTCTCTGGGCTGTGTGGGGGGGAAAACCCGAGCGGTCGCGGGGAGAACGTACAAACGCCTTGCAGGCAGTGGCGGGAATTGAACCCCGGTCACTGGTGCTGTCGGATGTTGCACAGAGCATCGGGCGGTACTGCACTGGGCCGTCCCTTTAGTCCAAGATGTGCCGAGGCTTTATCCTGCTCCCAGCCTTCCCGCCCACGTTGCCCTGCATTTTCTGTCGCCCATGTATCTATCCAGGTTTCTTAAACGTCCCGAATGTATCTGCCTTTACCACCCCGCCCCCGGCAGGGTGACGCGCACCACTGCTCTCTGTGTATTGGAAAAAGCTCCCACTCTCCCTCTCGCAGCCCACACACCCACGTCGACCGTACTCTGTCCCGGCGATGCTGAGTATGTGTCGCTGGGACGCCGGGAATCTTCAGAAGGACGTGGACGGCTTACGCGGCTGGGTACGGGAAGTAGCGGCTGATGTTCACCCCCCCTACCCCGCCGCATGCAAGCAAAACCCCCAGAGAGACCAGGAAACCTAGAGTCCGTCAAACAACACACACACACTGCTCACCCAGCACCTCGACATGCCACCGGGTGCCGGTATGCCTCTGTCTGTCTGTCTGTCTGTCTGTCTGTCTCTCTCTGTCACTCTGCTCCTCTCTTGTCTCACTCTGTCACTCTGCTCTCTCTCTGTCACTGTCTCTTCTTTCTCTCACTCTCCTCTATTCTATCTCTATCTCTTCTCTTCGTCTCTTCTCTATCAATTCTTCTCCCTGTCTCTCCACTCCTGTCTCCACCTCTCACTCTCTCTCTCTCTCACTCTCCTCTCCCCTCTCTCTCTCTCCCTCTCTCTCCCTCCTCTCCCTCTCTCTCCATCTGTCTCCTCTCTCTCTCTCTCTCCTCTCCCTCTCTCCTCTCTCCCTCCTCTCTCTCTCCTCTCTCTCTCTCTCTCCCTCCTCTCTCTCTCTCTCTCTCTCTCTCTCTCTCTCCTCTCTCCCTCCCTCTCCTCCCTCTCTCTCTCATTCTCTCCCTCTCTCTCTCTCTCACTCTCTCTCTCTCTCCCTCTCTCCCTCCCTCTCCCCCTCTCTCTCTCATTCTCTCTCCCTCTCTCTCTCTCCCTCTCTCTCTCCCCCTCTCTCTCTCCCTCTCACACACTCTCTCCCTCCCTTTCTCTCATTCTCTCTCTCTCCCTCCCTCTCCTCCCTCTCTGTCACTCTCCCTCACACACACTCTCTCTCTCACACTCTCAACGGGAGAGAGGGATATCGCTCTCTCCACAGCGAGGAGCCACGTGTACTTGTGAGAGAAGAAAAAAATAATGCCACAAAGAAACAGGACAAATAATTATCCTGTAGACATGCGTGTGTGATATATTGTCAGTGTTACTATTTCAGGCACTGTCATAAATAATATGAAATGGGGGGTAACGGGGCATTCAGAAGCCTCATATCGGGGGGGGGGGGCTGTTTGATCCTCACACCACTGGTGCCTCGCATCAGCAAGCAGTGGGTGGCTGTGTGTTTGTCCTGTGGGAATATGTTGGTATTGTCAACATCTCGGGCGGAAACGCAGATAAGTTATTTGTCCCGCATTGGATTATGATGAATTGGGCCATCGGTTAATCGGGGCAGCTCTTAAGCAACGAAAACTAAACTGAGAAAGTAGCGGGGATTCCCTTCCTTTGTTTGGGACGCTCTGCCTCTTAATTGGGACAGGAGACGGTTGCTGAACAGTTCCTGACTAGGAGAGGTGGGCATCAGATGCTGAACGGCTTTTGAAATAGCATCAGCTGCGCGTGTTTGTGTTGAAGGGGGCAGAGAGTTCTGTCAGTGATAGTTGAAGGTAACTCAGAACTGCTTGGCTCACTGTGGTTTTAAGCGTTCAGGCGCGGAGGTGACCGGGAGTTCAAACGTAACACCGCGGTCCTGAGAAAAACGTCGTCTCGTTTTCACTGCGAACTGTACCAGCAGTTATGGTCGGAAGGTATCGACAATCCTCTTAAATGTTGCAATGAAAATGAAGATCAATCATTGAAAGCGTTGTACAAAGGCAGACCATTATCTGCACTAGGGGTGTCTGCTCTGCTTTTCTTCATTTGCAGTCAAACAACAGATGAATTCCTCCGATAACCGCTGGGAACGAACTCAGTTTTGCACTGTGGGCGTATTGGCAGCGTTCTAATTTGATCAGTGCACAATTTGTACTCGGTTAAACGGTGGTTTGTCTCTTTTTTTTTAAAACACCTTTTTAACTGTTGCTCTGGAACTGCAGGCGCTGAAAACGGGCCAGAATCTGCTGGCGTGTCCCGGCGGACTGGGATCCGCAGTGGAGCCTGGCATTCTGAGAGGCTGTAACTGAGTCGGACTTTGCATCCCCGGGGCTTTCCCCCCCCCTGACCAGGGTCGTCAGCCGCGAGAGGCAACCCCTGACTTGTTTCTCTTGCCCTTCTGTCGCTAGGCTCCTTGTCAAGGCGAGCTGGAGCGGGCGCTGCAGAAGTTTGCGATGCTGCTGAGGCAGACCCACGAGACCCTGTACCGCATCCCCATCCCTAACTGCGACAGGAAGGGATTCTACCACCCGAAGCAGGTACCCTTTCAGGTTCAGTTGGGGGAGGGCAGGGGCAATCCGTGGCGGCCCGCGCCGGGCTCAAGATCTCAATCCAGTCGGGTTAATGATCGCTGATGCGGTCCCGACGTATCCACGAAAACTTCTCTCGGTGTATCGCGGACAGGCTGCATCGCTGTCTGGGACGGGGTGGGGTGGGGTGCGGTGGGGGGGAGGGGAGAAGGGGGCTACTGCACAGGACCGAAAGAAGCCGCACGGGGGGGGGTCGTAAATTAGCCAGCTCCACCTCGGCTACCGGCCTGCAAAGTGCCCAGGACGTCTTCAGGGAGCGGTTATTAAGGACGAGTTCAAGCCTCTCCCGAGCTTATGCCGGTTCCCGTGGCGTGGAGCGACTGAGAGCTCACGGTCTTCGGACCGTGGGGAGGGGTGGGGGAGAACGCGAAAACTCCGCACAGGCGGCGGTGGGAATTGAACCCTTGCTCCTGGCGCTGAAATGACGTCGGGCTAACCAGCGGCCTAGCGAGCCCCGCTTCCCAAAATAGACATCCCGTGGGCACCAACACGCTCAAGGTCCGTCGGAGTCAATGACTTGTAGAGAAGGGTTGAAGAGGTCGGGGCTTACTTTCCTGGAGCAAGGGGGGTCCCGGTCTCTCTCATGCCACGACCCCCTGCCGCTAACTTGGCGGGGGGGGGGTGGGGTGGATCTACGTTAGGGAACCCCAGCTCTGGAACGACGGAGACCGAGGGGAGATCTGACACGAGGTGTACAAAACAGGGTAAATGCGAGCTCGTTTTCCCCGGGTTGGGTGAGACTTGAGGTCGCAGGTTTGAGGAGTGAGAGGTGGATTATCTGGGAGGTTTGGATGCGAGGGTCTGAGTGGCAGTATTCACCGGACTTGACTGTCTTCTCTACCCCGCCCTCTCTTCCCCCCCCCCCCCAATGCAGTGTCACCCTTCCCTGGACGGACAACGTGGCAAGTGCTGGTGTGTGGACGTGAAGACGGGGGTGAAGCTCCTGGGGTCCCCGGAGGTTCAGTGGGACGTGGATTGCCAGCTCTTCCTCGTGGGGCAGGCGCAGGACTGACGGGGGTGGTGGAGGGGGCTGCTGTAGCCGGGGCCTCGCGGAGCCTCCCACACACCCCGCCCGCCCCCCCCCCCACCTCCTCCCTCCGAGTAATCTTTTGGTGCTGTTTTTGTAGAAGGGGTGAATTGGATCTGGTGCGGCAGCACATCGAGTGGGCGGGAGTGCCTCTCGTCCCCCCCCCCACCCCATCCCACATTTAAAAATGTTTCGCACACCTTCGTATCTCTCTGCCGCTTACACGCTCCCAACAGGTCAGCTGGGGAATTGGGCGCCTCGGCCGGGACCTGCGGGGTGGAGTGGAGTGGGGGTGGGCACGTCCGTCACACCCTGGGGTCCCCCACCCCCCACCCACCGTCGCTCCCTCCACCTGCTGACTCCTACTCTTTCACTCCTAGTGGTTGTGGGGGGTGGGGGGGGGGAGAGGGAAATCCTCCCTCCCCGGATAGTGGGCAGGTGGGCGATCGCTCCGCGCCCCTTTCCCGTGCGCAAGCGTGAGGGGAGAGAGGCGGGATAACCGTTACCCCGGACCCGCCGCCGAACGAGCGGAAAAGAAAGCACGATGATTAAAACACACACACATACACACACACACACACACACACACACACACACACACACACACACACACACTCACACACACACACACACACACAGACACACACACACACACACACTCACACACAGACACACAGACACACACACACAGACACACACACACAGACACACACACACACACACACACACACTCACACACACACTCACACACACACACACACTCACACACAGACACACACACACACACACTCACACACACACACACACACACACACACACACACACTCACACACAGACACACACACACACACACACACACACACACACACACACACACAATAAATATAAATGCATAAAGATGGTCACCTCGCACCGGAATTCACGAATAAACGTTTGTATCTCAAAGCGTGAAGGTATTCGTCTGTGCTTGTCAAGGCTGGTTTGGGCGACCCAGGTCCCCGTTCTTCCCCTTTTGACCTCCCCTTCTTTGAGGGAAGACTGTAGTTTTGTACGGGAGAGCCCTGAACTGCACCGTGGGGGTGGTAGAGTCAGGCCGTTTGGCCCATCGAGTCTGCTCCGCCACACCATCACGGCCGATTTGCTAGCCCTCCTCCCCGCAATCTTCGACGCCCCGGCTGGTCAAGGACCCGTCGACCTCAGCTCCGAGTTGCACCCAGTGACGTGGCGAGGAAGGTGGAGGAGGGAGGGGGGAGTGAGTAAGGAGCTGCCCACGGGATGGGGAACGTCGCTGGCGCCGACAGCAACGGGAGGCTTACCCGTCGTCCTACTCCCCCCTCCCCTCTCCTACCACCTTCCCCCCTCACCTGGTCCCACCTGGCACCTTGTCCTCCTCCCCCTCCCCCACATACCCACCTTGCCCCTCACCTGTCAGCTTGTCCTCCTCCCCCTCCCCATCCACCCTCCCCTCCCCCTTCACCTGGTCCCACCTGTCAGCTTGTCTTCCTCCCCCTCCCCCACCCACCCACCTTCCCCCTCACCTGGTCTCACCTGTCACTTTGTCCTCTTCCCTCTACCACCCACCCACCTTCCCCCTCACCTGGTCTCACCTGTCACCTTGTCCTCCTCCCCCTGCCCCATCCACCCACCTTCCCCCTCACCTGGTCTCACCTGTCAGCTTGTTCTCCTCCCCCGCCCCCACCCACCCACCTTCCCCCTCACCTGGTCTCACCTGTCATTGTCCTCCTCCCCCTCCCCCACCCACCCACCTTCCCCCTCACCTGGTCTCACCTGTCAGCTTGTTCTCCTCCCCCTCCCCTCTCCTACCCACCTTCCCCCCTCACCTGATCTCCCCTGTCAGCTTGTCGTCCTCCCCCTCCCCCACCCACCCACCTTCCCCCTCACCTGGTCTCACCTGTCAGCTTGTTCTCCTCCCCCGCCCCCACCCACCCACCTTTCCCCTCACCTGGTCTCACCTGTCATTGTCCTCCTCCCCCTCCCCCACCCACCCACCTTCCCCCTCACCTGGTCTCACCTGTCAGCTTGTTCTCCTCCCCCTCCCCTCTCCTACCCACCTTCCCCCCCTCACCTGATCTCCCCTGACAGCTTGTCGTCCTCCCCCTCCCCCACCCACCCACCTTCCCCCTCACCTGGTCTCACCTGTCAGCTTGTTCTCCTCCCCCTCCCCTCTCCTACCCACCTTCCCCCCCTCACCTGATCTCCCCTGTCAGCTTGTCCTCCTCCCCTTCCCCCACCCACCCACCTTCCCCCTCACCTGGTCTCACCTGTCAGCTTGTCCTCCTCCCCCTCCCCCACCCACCCACCCACCTTCCCCCTCACCTGGTCTCACCTGTCAGCTTGTCCTCCTCCCCTCCCCCACCTACCCCCCTCACCTGGTCTCACCTGTCACCTTGTCCTCCTCCCCCTCCCCCACCCACCCACCTTCCCCCTCACCTGGTCTCACCTGTCAGCTTGTCCTCCTCCCCCACCCACCCACCCACCTTCCCCCTCACCTGGTCTCACCTGTCAGCTTGTCCTCTTCCCCCTCCCCCACCCACCCACCTTCCCCTTCACCTAGTCTCACCTGTCAGCTTGTCCTCCTCCCCGTCCCCCACCCACCCACCTGCCCCTCACCTGGTCTCACCTGTCAGCTTGTCTTCCTCCCCCTCCCCCACCCACCCACCTTCCCCCTCACCTGGTCTCACCTGTCAGCTTGTCTTCCTCCCCCTCCCCCACCCACCCACCTTCCCCCTCACCTGGTCTCACCTGTCACCTTGTCCTCCTCCCCCTGCCCCATCCACCCACCTTCCCCCTCACCTGGTCTCACCTGTCAGCTTGTCCTCCTCCGCCTCCCCCACCCACCCACCTTCCCCCTCACCTGGTCTCACCTGTCATTGTCCTCCTCCCCCTCCCCGACCCACCCACCTTCCCCCTCACCTGGTCTCACCTGTCAGCTTGTTCTCCTCCCCCGCCCCCACCCACCCACCTTCCCCCTCACCTGTCATTGTCCTCCTCCCCCTCCCCCACCCACCCACCTTCCCCCTCACCTGGTCTCACCTGTCAGCTTGTTCTCCTCCCCCTCCCCTCTCCTACCCACCTTCCCCCCCTCACCTGATCTCCCCTGACAGCTTGTTGTCCTCCCCCTCCCCCACCCACCCACCTTCCCCCTCACCTGGTCTCACCTGTCAGCTTGTTCTCCTCCCCCTCCCCTCTCCTACCCACCTTCCCCCCCTCACCTGATCTCCCCTGTCAGCTTGTCCTCCTCCCCTTCCCCCACCCACCCACCTTCCCCCTCACCTGGTCTCACCTGTCACCTTGTCCTCCTCCCCCTCCCCCACCCACCCACCTTCTGTTTACCCACCACGCCGACTGTTTATTCCCTCTGCCCGGCCTGCTGCGTTCCTCCGGGCGCTTTGCGTGGCTGGCGTGTCCCACAGTAATAAACGGGGGACACAACTGGGGGAGGGAGACGGTGTGGGGGGGGGGTAGGGGAGGGCAGCCACACGCTGCACCGCCAACAGAGCAACGCGACAACGACCCTGGGGTACTGTCGCTTCCTTGCCAGCGACCCGGGTTCAATTCCCGCCGCCGCCCCTGAAGAGATTGTACGTTCCAGCCCCGTGACCGTGTGGGTCTCCCCCGGGAGCCCCGGTTTCCTCCCACAGTCCGAAGAGGTACCGGTCAGTAGGGCAACTGGTCATTGTAATTTGTCCCCGTGATTAGATCAGGGTTAAATCAGGACCGGCTGGGGCGCGGCTCGAAGGGCCGGGGAGGCCTATTAATGAATGAATTAATGAATAAATCTTTCCGCACCGCACGGACGGGCTTCTGTCTCCGCAGAGGGCGAAAGGGGCGGGAACAGAACCGGGCCGTTCAGCCCATCGGGCCTATTCCCCGCCCCTCGTGGCCGTGTGTTTGGCGGTGAAGCGTCAGGGCTGGGAATGTGCACCCCTTCCCACGAATCCTGTAGCAAGACCATCAAAGGGATGGGGGCAGGCCATTCAGCCCATCAGATCTACTTTCCCACTCGATCATGGCTGATTTATTTTCCTTCTCAATCCTGTTCTGTACGTCTGGGCAGCTGTTGGGCTGTAATCCCTGGAGTTCAGGAGAATGGGGGGGGGATGTTAAAAGGTCTGGACAGATTTGATGTGGCAAAGTTATTTCCCATGGTAGGGGATTCTAGGACAAGAGGGCACGACTTCAGGATTGAAGGAGGTCCATTTTAGAACAGAGATGTGGAGAGATTACTTTATTCAGTGGGTGGTAAATCTGTGGAATTTGTTGTCACGGGCGGCTGTGGAGGCCAAGTCATTGGGTGTGTTTAAGGCAGAGATAGATAGGTTCTTGATTAGCTGGGGAACAAATGGTGTGGGGGTGACGGCGGGGGGGGGGGGGGGGTGGGGATGCCTGAAAGGGTAGGATCAGCCTATGTTTGAATGGCGGGGCAGACTCGATGGGTCTTTCTCCCCGAAATCTTTGATACCCTGGCTAATCCAGATTATCCAGTCTCCGGGGTGGGGGGGGGGGGGGGGCTCATGAATCTACAGACCAGCTGGAGTGATTTATGAGTAGGAAGTATTTGGCGGGTTATGGGCCAGAACATTATTACACATTTTCATTATCGAGATACAGTGTCGCAAAGGTCCTCTGAGCCAACCAGCAACCCCGTGAATTAATCCCAGCCTAACGACGGTACAATTTACAGTGAGCAATGAACCCACTGACCAGCACGTCTCCGGAGGAAACCGGAGCACCCGGAGGAAACCCACGTGGTCACGGGGAGAACGTGCAAACACCTCACAGGCAGCGGCGGGAATTGAACCGGGGTCGCTGTTACTGCAAACCCTTGTGCCAACCGTCACGCTACAGACCCCCAGCTCGGTGCAGGGAACAGGAAGTGGAGGGCTGAGCATTCGTTGGAGGCAAAGAGAGGGGGCTGTTGGGAGTCATTGCAGAACCAGGAACATTGGTTGCTCTTTCTGTACTTTATACTAACGATGGCAATCCTCCATATCTGCGATATGCTGGCTGGATATTAGTCGATGCCTTGAGTTCAAGGTGCAATGAGACCTGGGTGTCATTGTACACCAGTCATTGAAAGTGGGCATGCAGGTACAGCAGGCGGTGAAAAAGGCAAATGGTATGTTGGCATTCATAGCAAAAGGATTCGAGTACAGGAGCAGGGAGGTTCTACTGCAGTTGTACAAGGCCTTGGTGAGACCGCACCTAGAATATTGTGCGCAAGTTTTGGTCCCCTAATCTGAGGAAAGACATTCTTGCCATAGAGGGAGTACAGAGAAGGTTCACCAGATTGATTCCTGGGATGGCAGGACTTTCATATGAAGAAAGACTGGACCGACTAGGCTTACACTCACTGGAATTTAGAAGATTGAGGGGGGATCTTATTGAAACGTATAAAATTCTAAAGGGATTGGACAGGCTAGATGCGGGAAGGTTGTTCCCGATGTTGGGGAAGTCCAGAACGAGGGGTCACAGTTTAAGGATAAAGGGGAAGCCTTTTAGGACCGAGATGAGGAAAAACTTCTTCACACAGAGAGTGGTGAATCTGTGGAATTCTCTGCCACAGGAAACAGTCGAGGCCGGTTCATCGGCTATATTTAAGAGGGAGTTAGATGTGGCCCTTGTGGCTGAAGGGATCGGGGGGGGGGGGGTATGGAGAGAAAGCAGGTACGGGGTTCTGAGTTGGATGATCAGCCATGATCATACTGAGTGGCGGAGCGGGCTCGAAGGGCCGAATGGCCTACTCCTGCACCTGTTTTCTATGTTTCGGTGTTCAAAGGTTGAAAAGTTATGGTGCAACTTCATAGAACTCTGTTTGGGCCACATCCGGAGTATCTGATCGCCCCACTGTGGGACGGACGTCGAGGCTTTGGAGGGGGGGGGGGGGCAGAAGGGGTTACCCCAGGATGCTGCCTGCTTTGGAGATCATTGTGCTATCACGAGAGGCTGGACAAACTCGGGTTGTTTTCTCCGGAGCGGCGGAGGCCGAGGGGGGACCCGACCGAGGATTATGAGAGAGGCGTAGATAGTCACAGGCGTAGACAGGGAGCATCTCAAGGTTGAAATGTCCAATACCCGAGGGCGTGCATTGGAGGTGAGGTGGGGGGGGGGAAGGTCCAAGGGGGTGGGGGGGAATGTGAGGGGTAAGTTTTTCATTCAGAAAGTGGTGAATGCCCGGAATGGTGGAAGAGGCAAACACATTAGAGGCTCTTAAGAGGCACCTGGATGTGAGGGAGATGGAGGGGCATGGACATTGTGTAGGTAGGAGGGATTCGCTTGCTTTTAAAGATAAATTACTTTTTAAGCTGGTTCCAGCACTGCATCGTGGGGCGTAGGGCCTGCTCCTGAACCTTTCTCTTCTACCTTCTCTGAACCCTTTCAAAGTGTTAACAGCGCATCTTTTGTATTCACCGACGATAAACGCGACAGAGGGCGACGGATCTTGACTGGTTACCCCTGTGCGTCCCTGCGGGGCACCCTTCTCGTCGGCGCCCCTCTGCGGTACACGAGCCCCGAAGGAGGGTCTCGGCCCGGGACGTCGACGGTCTGTCCATCTCCCGCAGGCGCTGCCGGACCCGATGAGCCCCTGTGCCGGACTCCCCATCAGCTGGCTCCGAAACACTTTGAAGGCCGACCGCGGCGCGGAACAGGCCGAATCAGCACAAACTTGGAGGTGAGTTTGTTGCCCAAGGACCAATGCCTCACCGGAGAGGGTAATTCTCTCAATGGCATTCACAGTCCGTACAAGGAAACACAGCAAATTCAGCGAAAGGGTGCGTACGACAGGACCACTATCAACCATATCACAATTACCGCACGGAAACAGGCCGTCTCGGCCCTTCTAGTCCATGCCGAACGCCCACTCTCACCTAGTCCCACCGACCCATATAACCATATCACAATCACAACACGGAAACAGGCCGTCTCGGCCCTTCTAGTCCGTGCCGAACGCCCACTCTCACCTAGTCCCACCGACCCATATAACCATATCACAATCACAGCACGGAAACAGGCCGTCTCGGCCCTTCTAGTCCATGCCAAACTCTTAATCTCACCTAGTCCCACCGACCCATATAACCATATAACAATCACAGCATGGAAACAGGCCGTCTCGGCCCTTCTAGTCCGTGCCGAACGCCCACTCTCACCTAGTCCCACCGACCCATATAACCATATCACAATCACAGCACAGAAACAGGCCATCTCGGCCCTTCTAGTCCGTGCCGAACGCCCACTCTCACCTAGTCCCACCGACCCATATAACCATATCACAATCACAGCACGGAAACAGGCCGTCTCGGCCCTTCTAGTCCGTGCCGAACGCCCACTCTCACCTAGTCCCACCGACCCATATAACCATATAACAATCACAGCACGGAAACAGGCCGTCTCGGCCCTTCTAGTCCATGCCAAACTCTTAATCTCACCTAGTCCCACCGACCCATATAACCATATAACAATCACAGCACGGAAACAGGCCGTCTCGGCCCTTCTAGCCCATGCCGAACGCCCACTCTCACCTAGTCCCACCGACCCATATAACCATATCACAATTACAGCACGGAAACAGGCCGTCTCGGCCCTTCTAGTCCGTGCCGAACGCCCACTCTCACCTAGTCCCCCCAACCCATATAACCATATAACAATTCCAGCATGGAAACAGGCCGTCTCGGCCCTTCTAGTCCGTGCCGAACGCCCGCTCTCACCTAGTCCCACTGACCCATATAACCATATAACAATTCCAGCATGGAAACAGGCCGTCTCGGCCCTTCTAGTCCGTGCCGAACGCCCAATCTCACCTAGTCCCACCGACCCGCACTCAGCCCATAACCCTCCATTCCTTTCCTGTCCGTATACCTGTCCAATTTTACTTTAAATGACAATACCGAACCTGCCTCTAACACTTCTGCTGGAAGCTCGTCCCACACAGCTACCACTCTTTGAGTAAAGAAGTTCCCCCATTGTGTTACCCCTAAACTTATGCCCCCCTGACTCTCAACTCATGTCCTCTTGTTTGAATCTGCCTTGCTCTCAATGGAAAAAGCCTCTCCACGTCAACTCTGCCTATCCCCCTCATAATTTTAAATACCTCTATCAAGTCCCCCTCTCAACCTTGTACGCTCCAAAGAATAAAGACTATTAATAGACAATAAACAATAGGTACAGAAGTAGACCATTCGGCCCTTCGAGCCTGCACCGCCATTTTGAGATCATGGCTGATCATCTACTATCAATACCCGGTTCCTGCCTTGTCCCCATATCCTTTGATTCCCCTATCCATAAGATACCTATCCAGCTCCTTCTTGAAAGCATCCAGAGAATTGGCCTCCACTGCCTTCCGAGGCAGTGCATTCCAGACCCCCACAACTCTCTGGGAGAAGAAATTTTTCCTTAACTCAGTCCTAAATGACCTACCCCTTATTCTCAAACCATGCCCTCTGGTACTGGACTCTCCCAGCATCTGGAACATATTTCCTGCCTCTATCTGTATCTCCTAACATCCTCATCACATGTCACACTGCCACCCAGCTTAGTATCATCAGCAAACTTGCTGATGTTATTCTCAATGCCTTCATCTAAATCGTTGATGTAAATTGTAAACAGCTGTGGTCCCAATACCGAGCCCTGTGGCACCCCACTAGTCACCACCTGCCATTCCGAGAAACACCCATTCACCGCTGCCCTTTGCTTGCTATCCACAGTGACGATCGTCCAGTAGCACTCGCATCGGCTGTGGTGACATTGAGCCAACACATTACCAACTCAGCTTGTATAGATCTGTTAACATGGAACGTTACAGCACAGGACAGTCCCTTCGGCCCACGATGCGGTGCCGACCCTTTAACCTGCTCCAAGATCAATCGAATCCTTCCCTCCCACGTGACCCTCCATCTTTCTATCATCCGTGTGCCTATCCAAGATACTCTTAAATGCCCCCAATGTCTCTACCAGTACCCCTGACCCACCACTCTGTCTGAAAGTACTTATCTCTGATACCTCCCCTACACTTCCCTGCAAGCTCCATATAATTATGCGCCCTCATATTGGCCATTTCCACCCTGGGAAAAAGTTCGCCTGTGCATTCGATCTACGCCTCTTATCATCTTGTACACCTCTATCAAGTCAACTGTAGTTGTCCTTCCCTCCAAAGAGAAAAGCCTCATAAGTCGTGCTCTGTAATCCAAGCAGCATCCTGGTGAATCTCCTCCGCACCCTCTCTAATCCCGGCAGCATCCTGGTGAATCTCCTCTGCACCCTCTCTAATCCAGGCAGCATCCTGGTGAATCTCTTCTGCTCCCTCTCTAATCCAGGCAGCATCCTGGTGAATCTCTTCTGCTCCCTCTCTAATCCAGGCAGCATCCTGGTGAATCTCCTCTGCACCCTCTCTAATCCAGGCAGCATCCTGGTGAATCTCCTCTGCACCCTCTCTAATCCAGGCAGCATCCTGGTGAATCTCTTCTGCTCCCTCTCTAATCCAGGCAGCATCCTGGTGAATCTCTTCTGCTCCCTCTCTAATCCAGGCAGCATCTTGGTGAATCTCCTCTGCACCCTCTCTAATCCAGGCAGCATCCTGGTGAATCTCCTCTGCACCCTCTCTAATCCAGGCAGCATCCTGGTGCATCTCTTCTGCTCCCTCTCTAATCCAGGCAGCATCCTGGTGAATCACTTCTGCTCCCTCTCTAATCCAGGCAGCATCCTGGTGAATCTCTTCTGCTCCCTCTCTAATCCAGGCAGCATCCTGGTGAATCTCTTCTGCTCCCTCTCTAATCCAGGCAGCATCCTGCTGAATCTCCTCTGCACCCTCTCTAATCCAGGCAGCATCCTGGTGAATCTCCTCTGCACCCTCTCTAATCCAGGCAGCATCCTGGTGAATCTCTTCTGCTCCCTCTCTAATCCAGGCAGCATCCTGGTGAATCTCTTCTGCTCCCTCTCTAATCCAGGCAGCATCCTGGTGAATCTCTTCTGCTCCCTCTCTAATCCAGGCAGCATCCTGGTGAATCTCCTCTGCACCCTCTCTAATCCAGGCAGCATTCTGGTGAATCTCCTCTGCACCCTCTCTAATCCAGGCAGCATCCTGGTGAATCTCTTCTGCTCCCTCTCTAATCCAGGCAGCATCCTGGTGAATCTCTTCTGCTCCCTCTCTAATCCAGGCAGCATCCTGGTGAATCTCCTCTGCACCCTCTCTAATCCAGGCAGCATCCTGGTGAATCTCCTCTGCACCCTCTCTAATCCAGGCAGCATCCTGGTGAATCTCTTCTGCTCCCTCTCTAATCCAGGCAGCATCCTGATGAATCTCCTCTGCACCCTATCTAATCCAGCCAGCATCCTGGCGAATCTCCTCTGTACCCTCTCTAATCCAGGCATCATCCTGGTGAATCTCCTCTGCACCCTCTCTAATCCAGGCAGCGTCCTGGTGAATCTCCTCCGCGCCCTCTCTAATCCAGGCAGCATCTTGGTGAATCTACTCCGCACCCTCCCTAATCCAGGCAGCATCCTGGTGAATCTCCTCCGCACCCTCTCTAATCCAGGCAGCGTCCTGGTGAATCTCCTCTGCACTCTCTCTAATCCAGGCAGCGTCCTGGTGAATCTACTCTGCACTCTCTCTAATCTAGACAACATCCTGGTGAATTCCCTCTGCACCCTCTCTAATCCAGGTAGCATCCCGGTGAATCTTCTCTGCACCCTCTCTAATCCAGGCAGTGTCCTGGTAAATCTCCTCTGCACCCTCTCTAATCCAGGCAGCATCCTGGTGAATCTCTTCTGCTCCCTCTCTAATCCAGGCAGCATCCTGGTGAATCTCTTCTGCTCCCTCTCTAATCCAGGCAGCATCCTGGTGAATCTCCTCTGCACCCTCTCTAATCCAGGCAGCATCCTGGTGAATCTCTTCTGCTCCCTCTCTAATCCAGGCAGCATCCTGGTGAATCTCCTCTGCACCCTCTCTAATCCAGGCAGCATCCTGGTGAATCTCCTCTGCACCCTCTCTAATCCAGGCAGCATCCTGGTAAATCTCTTCTGCACCCTCTCTGATCCAGACTGCATCTTGGTAAATCTCCTCTGCACCCTCTCTAATCCAGGCAGCATCCTGGTGAATCTCCTCCGCGCCCTCTCTAATCCAGGCAGCATCTTGGTGAATCTCCTCCGCACCCTCCCTAATCCAGGCAGCATCCTGGTGAATCTCCTCCGCACCCTCTCTAATCCAGGCAGCGTCCTGGTGAATCTCCTCTGCACTCTCTCTAATCCAGGCAGCGTCCTGGTGAATCTACACTGCACTCTCTCTAATCTAGACAACATCCTGGTGAATTCCCTCTGCACCCTCTCTAATCCAGGTAGCATCCCGGTGAATCTTCTCTGCACCCTCTCTAATCCAGGCAGTGTCCTGGTAAATCTCCTCTGCACCCTCTCTAATCCAGGCAGCATCCTGGTGAATCTCTTCTGCTCCCTCTCTAATCCAGGCAGCATCCTGGTGAATCTCTTCTGCTCCCTCTCTAATCCAGGCAGCATCCTGGTGAATCTCCTCTGCACCCTCTCTAATCCAGGCAGCATCCTGGTGAATCTCCTCTGCACCCTCTCTAATCCAGGCAGCATCCTGGTGAATCTCTTCTGCTCCCTCTCTAATCCAGGCAGCATCCTGGTGAATCTCTTCTGCTCCCTCTCTAATCCAGGCAGCATCCTGGTGAATCTCTTCTGCTCCCTCTCTAATCCAGGCAGCATCCTGGTGAATCTCTTCTGCTCCCTCTCTAATCCAGGCAGCATCCTGGTGAATCTCCTCTGCACCCTCTCTAATCCAGGCAGCATCCTGGTGAATCTCCTCTGCACCCTCTCTAATCCAGGCAGCATCCTGGTGAATCTCTTCTGCTCCCTCTCTAATCCAGGCAGCATCCTGGTGAATCTCTTCTGCTCCCTCTCTAATCCAGGCAGCATCCTGGTGAATCTCTTCTGCTCCCTCTCTAATCCAGGCAGCATCCTGGTGAATCTCCTCTGCACCCTCTCTAATCCAGGCAGCATCCTGGTGAATCTCCTCTGCACCCTCTCTAATCCAGGCAGCATCCTGGTGAATCTCTTCTGCTCCCTCTCTAATCCAGGCAGCATCCTGGTGAATCTCCTCTGAACCCTCTCTAATCCAGGCAGCATCCTGGTGAATCTCTTCTGCTCCCTCTCTAATCCAGGCAGCATCCTGGTGAATCTCTTCTGCTCCCTCTCTAATCCAGGCAGCATCCTGGTGAATCTCTTCTGCTCCCTCTCTAATCCAGGCAGCATCCTGGTGAATCTCCTCTGCACCCTCTCTAATCCAGGCAGCATCCTGGTGAATCTCCTCTGCACCCTCTCTAATCCAGGCAGCATCCTGGTGAATCTCTTCTGCTCCCTCTCTAATCCAGGCAGCATCCTGGTGAATCTCCGCTGCACCCTCTCTAATCCAGGCAGCATCCTGGTGAATCTCCTCTGCACCCTCTCTAATCCAGGCAGCATCCTGGTGAATCTTCTCTGCACCCTCTCTAATCCAGGCAGTGTCCTGGTAAATCTCCTCTGCACCCTCTCTAATCCAGGCAGCATCCTGGTGAATCTCTTCTGCTCCCTCTCTAATCCAGGCAGCATCCTGGTGAATCTCTTCTGCTCCCTCTCTAATCCAGGCAGCATCCTGGTGAATCTCCTCTGCACCCTCTCTAATCCAGGCAGCATGCTGGTGAATCTCCTCTGCACCCTCTCTAATCCAGGCAGCATCCTGGTGAATCTCTTCTGCTCCCTCTCTAATCCAGGCAGCATCCTGGTGAATCTCTTCTGCTCCCTCTCTAATCCAGGCAGCATCCTGGTGAATCTCTTCTGCTCCCTCTCTAATCCAGGCAGCATCCTGGTGTATCTCCTCTGCACCCTCTCTAATCCAGGCAGCATCCTGGTGAATCTCCTCTGCACCCTCTCTAATCCAGGCAGCATCCTGGTGAATCTCTTCTGCTCCCTCTCTAATCCAGGCAGCATCCTGGTGAATCTCCTCTGCACCCTCTCTAATCCAGGCAGCATCCTGGTGAATCTCTTCTGCTCCCTCTCTAATCCAGGCAGCATCCTGGTGAATCTCTTCTGCTCCCTCTCTAATCCAGGCAGCATCCTGGTGAATCTCTTCTGCTCCCTCTCTAATCCAGGCAGCATCCTGGTGAATCTCCTCTGCACCCTCTCTAATCCAGGCAGCATCCTGGTGAATCTCCTCTGCACCCTCTCTAATCCAGGCAGCATCCTGGTGAATCTCTTCTGCTCCCTCTCTAATCCAGGCAGCATCCTGGTGAATCTCTTCTGCTCCCTCTCTAATCCAGGCAGCATCCTGGTGAATCTCCTCTGCACCCTCTCTAATCCAGGCAGCATCCTGGTGAATCTCCTCTGCACCCTCTCTAATCCAGGCAGCATCCTGGTGAATCTCTTCTGCTCCCTCTCTAATCCAGGCAGCATCCTGGTGAATCTCTTCTGCTCCCTCTCTAATCCAGGCAGCATCCTGGTGAATCTCTTCTGCTCCCTCTCTAATCCAGGCAGCATCCTGGTGAATCTCTTCTGCTCCCTCTCTAATCCAGGCAGCATCCTGGTGAATCTCCTCTGCACCCTCTCTAATCCAGGCAGCATCCTGGTGAATCTCCTCTGCACCCTCTCTAATCCAGGCAGCATCCTGGTGAATCTCTTCTGCTCCCTCTCTAATCCAGGCAGCATCCTGGTGAATCTCTTCTGCTCCCTCTCTAATCCAGGCAGCATCCTGGTGAATCTCCTCTGCACCCTCTCTAATCCAGGCAGCATCCTGGTGAATCTCCTCTGCACCCTCTCTAATCCAGGCAGCATCCTGGTGAATCTCTTCTGCTCCCTCTCTAATCCAGGCAGCATCCTGGTGAATCTCTTCTGCTCCCTCTCTAATCCAGGCAGCATCCTGGTGAATCTCCTCTGCACCCTCTCTAATCCAGGCAGCAACCTGGTGAATCTCCTCTGCACCCTCTCTAATCCAGGCAGCATCCTGGTGAATCTCCTCTGCTCCCTCTCTAATCCAGGCAGCATCCTGGTGAATCTCCTCTGCACCCTATCTAATCCAGACAGCATCCTGGCGAATCTCCTCTGTACCCTCTCTAATCCAGGCATCATCCTGGTGAATCTCCTCTGTACCCTCCCTAATCCAGGCAGCATCTTGGTGAATCTCCTCCGCACCCTCTCTAATCCAGGCAGCATCTTGGTGAATCTCCTCTGCACCCTCTCTAATCCAGGCAGCATCCTGGTGAATCTCCTCCGCACCCTCTCTAATCCAGGCAGCATCCTGGTGAATCTCCTCCGCACCCTCTCTAATCCAGGCAGCATCCTGATGAATCTCCTCTGCACCCTATCTAATCCAGCCAGCATCCTGGCGAATCTCCTCTGTACCCTCTCTAATCCAGGCAGCATCCTGGCGAATCTCCTCTGCACCGTCTCAAATCCAGGCAGCATCCTGGTGAATCTCCTCTGCTCCCTCTCTAATCCAGGCAGCATCCTGGTGAATCTCTTCTGCACTCTCTCTAATCCAGGCAGCATCCTGGTGAATCTCCTCTGCACCCTCTCTAATCCAGGCAGCATCCTGGTGAATCTCCTCTGCACCCTCTCTAATCCAGGCAGCATCCTGGTGAATCTCCTCTGCACCCTCTCTAATCCAGGCAGCATCCTGGTGAATCTCTTCTGCTCCCTCTCTAATCCAGGCAGCATCCTGGTGAATCTCTTCTGCTCCCTCTCTAATCCAGGCAGCATCCTGGTGAATCTCTTCTGCTCCCTCTCTAATCCAGGCAGCATCCTGGTGAATCTCCTCTGCACCCTCTCTAATCCAGGCAGCATCCTGGTGAATCTCCTCTGCACCCTCTCTAATCCAGGCAGCATCCTGGTGAATCTCTTCTGCTCCCTCTCTAATCCAGGCAGCATCCTGGTGAATCTCTTCTGCTCCCTCTCTAATCCAGGCAGCATCCTGGTGAATCTCCTCTGCACCCTCTCTAATCCAGGCAGCATCCTGGTGAATCTCCTCTGCACCCTCTCTAATCCAGGCAGCATCCTGGTGAATCTCTTCTGCTCCCTCTCTAATCCAGGCAGCATCCTGGTGAATCTCTTCTGCTCCCTCTCTAATCCAGGCAGCATCCTGGTGAATCTCCTCTGCACCCTCTCTAATCCAGGCAGCAACCTGGTGAATCTCCTCTGCACCCTCTCTAATCCAGGCAGCATCCTGGTGAATCTCCTCTGCTCCCTCTCTAATCCAGGCAGCATCCTGGTGAATCTCCTCTGCACCCTATCTAATCCAGGCAGCATCCTGGCGAATCTCCTCTGTACCCTCTCTAATCCAGGCATCATCCTGGTGAATCTCCTCCGTACCCTCTCTAATCCAGGCAGCATCTTGGTGAATCTCCTCCGCACCCTCTCTAATCCAGGCAGCATCTTGGTGAATCTCCTCCGCACCCTCTCTAATCCAGGCAGCATCCTGGTGAATCTCCTCCGCACCCTCTCTAATCCAGGCAGCATCCTGGTGAATCTCCTCTGCACCCTATCTAATCCAGCCAGCATCCTGGCGAATCTCCTCTGCACCCTCTCTAATCCAGGCAGCATCCTGGCGAATCTCCTCTGCACCGTCTCTAATCCAGGCAGCATCCTGGTGAATCTCCTCTGCTCCCTCTCTAATCCAGGCAGCATCCTGGTGAATCTCTTCTGCACTCTCTCTAATCCAGGCAGCATCCTGGTGAATCTCCTCTGCACCCTCTCTAATCCAGGCAGCATCCTGGTGAATCTCCTCTGCACCCTCTCTAATCCAGGCAGCATCCTGGTGAATCTCCTCTGCACCCTCTCTAATCCAGGCAGCATCCTGGTGAATCTCCTCTGCACCCTCTCTAATCCAGGCAGCATCCTGGTGAATCTCTTCTGCTCCCTCTCTAATCCAGGCAGCATCCTGGTGAATCTCCTCCGCACCCTCTCTAATCCAGGCAGCATCTTGGTAAATCTCCTCCGCACCCTCTCTAATCCAGGCAGCATCCTGGTGAATCTCCTCCGCGCCCTCTCTAATCCAGGCAGCATCCTGGTGAATCTCCTCCGCGCCCTCCCTAATCCAGGCAGCATCCCGGTGAATCTCCTCCGCACCCTCCCTAATCCAGGCAGCATCCTGGTGAATCTCCTCAGCACCCTCCCTAATCCAGGCAGCATCCTGGTGAATCTCCTCAGCACCCTCTCTAATCCAGGCAGCATCCTGGTGAATCTCCTCCGCACCCTCTCTAATCCAGGCAGCATCCTGGTGAATCTCCTCCGCACCCTCTCTAATCCAGGCAGCATCCTGGAGAATCTCCTCTGCACCCTCTCTAATCCAGGCAGCATCCTGGTGAATCTCCTCCGCACCCTCTCTAATCCAGGCAGCATCCTGGTGAATCTCCTCCGCACCCTCTCTAATCCAGGCAGCATCCTGGTGAATCTCCTCCGCACCCTCTCTAATCCAGGCAGCATCCTGGAGAATCTCCTCTGCACCCTCTCTAATCCAGGCAGCATCCTGGTGAATCTCCTCCGCACCCTCTCTAATCCAGGCAGCGTCCTGGCGAATCTCCTCCGCACCCTATCTAATCCAGCCAGCATCCTGGCGAATCTCCTCTGTACCCTCTCTAATCCAGGCAGCATCCTGACGAATCTCCTCTGCACCCTCTCTAATCCAGGCATCATCCTGGTGAATCTCCTCTGCACCCTCCCTAATCCAGGCAGCATCCTGGTGAATCTCCTCAGCACCCTCCCTAATCCAGGCAGCATCCTGGTGAATCTCCTCAGCACCCTCTCTAATCCAGGCAGCATCCTGGTGAATCTCCTCCGCACCCTCTCTAATCCAGGCAGCATCCTGGTGAATCTCCTCCGCACCCTCTCTAATCCAGGCAGCATCCTGGAGAATCTCCTCTGCACCCTCTCTAATCCAGGCAGCATCCTGGTGAATCTCCTCCGCACCCTCTCTAATCCAGGCAGCATCCTGGTGAATCTCCTCCGCACCCTCTCTAATCCAGGCAGCGTCCTGGCGAATCTCCTCCGCACCCTATCTAATCCAGCCAGCATCCTGGCGAATCTCCTCTGTACCCTCTCTAATCCAGGCAGCATCCTGACGAATCTCCTCTGCACCCTCTCTAATCCAGGCATCATCCTGGTGAATCTCCTCTGCACCCTCTCTAATCCAGGCAGCATCCTGGTGAATTCCCTCTGCACCCTCTCTAATCCAGGCAGCATCCTGGTGAATCTCTTCTGCTCCCTCCCTAATCCAGTCAGCATCCTGGTGAATCTCTTCTGCTCCCTCCCTAATCCAAGAGCATCCTGGTGAATCTCCTCTGCTCCCTCTCTAATCCAGGCAGCGTCCTGATGAATCTCCTCTGCACCCTCTCTAATCCAGGCAGCGTCCTGGTGAATCTCCTCTGCTCCCTCTCTAATCCAGGCAGCATCGTGGTGAATCTCCTCTGCACCCTATCTAATCCAGGCAGCATCCTGGTGAATCTCCTCTGTACCCTCTCTAATCCAGGCAGCGTCCTGGTAAATCTCTTCTGCACCCTCTCTAATCCAGGCAGCATGCTGGTGAATCTCCTCTGCACCCTCTCTAATCCAGGCAGCGTCCCGGTAAATCTCCTCTGCACCCTCTCTAATCCAGGCAGCATCCTGGTGAATCTCCTCTGCACCCTCTCTAATCCAGGCAGCATCCTGGTGAATCTCCTCTGCACCCTCTCTAATCCAGGCAGTATCCTGGTGAATCTCCTCTGCACCCTCTCTAATCCAGGCAGCATCCTGGTGAATCTCTTCTGCTCCCTCTCTAATCCAGGCAGCATCCTGGTGAATCTCTTCTGCTCCCTCTCTAATCCAGGCAGCATCCTGGTGAATCTCCTCTGCACCCTCTCTAATCCAGGCAGCATCCTGGTGAATCTCCTCTGCACCCTCTCTAATCCAGGCAGCATCCTGGTGAATCTCTTCTGCTCCCTCTCTAATCCAGGCAGCATCCTGGTGAATCTCTTCTGCTCCCTCTCTAATCCAGGCAGCATCCTGGTGAATCTCCTCTGCACCCTCTCTAATCCAGGCAGCATCCTGGTGAATCTCCTCTGCACCCTCTCTAATCCAGGCAGCATCCTGGTGAATCTCTTCTGCTCCCTCTCTAATCCAGGCAGCATCCTGATGAATCTCCTCTGCACCCTATCTAATCCAGCCAGCATCCTGGTGAATCTCCTCTGTACCCTCTCTAATCCAGGCATCATCCTGGTGAATCTCCTCTGCACCGTCTCTAGTCCAGGCAGCATCTTGGTAAATCTCCTCCGTACCCTCTCTAATCCAGGCAGCATCCTGGTGAATCTCTTCTGTTCTCTCTCTAATCCAGGCAGCATCCTGGTGAATCTCCTCTGCACCCTCTCTAATCCAGGCAGCATCCTGGTGAATCTCTTCTGCTCCCTCTCTAATCCAGGCAGCATCCTGGTGAATCTCTTCTGCTCCCTCTCTAATCCAGGCAGCATCCTGGTGAATCTCTTCTGCTCCCTCTCTAATCCAGGCAGCATCCTGGTGAATCTCCTCTGCACCCTCTCTAATCCAGGCAGCATCCTGGTGAATCTCCTCTGCACCCTCTCTAATCCAGGCAGCATCCTGGTGAATCTCTTCTGCTCCCTCTCTAATCCAGGCAGCATCCTGGTGAATCTCTTCTGCTCCCTCTCTAATCCAGGCAGCATCCTGGTGAATCTCCTCTGCACCCTCTCTAATCCAGGCAGCATCCTGGTGAATCTCCTCTGCACCCTCTCTAATCCAGGCAGCATCCTGGTGAATCTCTTCTGCTCCCTCTCTAATCCAGGCAGCATCCTGGTGAATCTCTTCTGCTCCCTCTCTAATCCAGGCAGCATCCTGGTGAATCTCCTCTGCACCCTCTCTAATCCAGGCAGCAACCTGGTGAATCTCCTCTGCACCCTCTCTAATCCAGGCAGCATCCTGGTGAATCTCCTCTGCTCCCTCTCTAATCCAGGCAGCATCCTGGTGAATCTCCTCTGCACCCTATCTAATCCAGGCAGCATCCTGGCGAATCTCCTCTGTACCCTCTCTAATCCAGGCATCATCCTGGTGAATCTCCTCCGTACCCTCTCTAATCCAGGCAGCATCTTGGTGAATCTCCTCCGCACCCTCTCTAATCCAGGCAGCATCTTGGTGAATCTCCTCCGCACCCTCTCTAATCCAGGCAGCATCCTGGTGAATCTCCTCCGCACCCTCTCTAATCCAGGCAGCATCCTGGTGAATCTCCTCTGCACCCTATCTAATCCAGCCAGCATCCTGGCGAATCTCCTCTGCACCCTCTCTAATCCAGGCAGCATCCTGGCGAATCTCCTCTGCACCGTCTCTAATCCAGGCAGCATCCTGGTGAATCTCCTCTGCTCCCTCTCTAATCCAGGCAGCATCCTGGTGAATCTCTTCTGCACTCTCTCTAATCCAGGCAGCATCCTGGTGAATCTCCTCTGCACCCTCTCTAATCCAGGCAGCATCCTGGTGAATCTCCTCTGCACCCTCTCTAATCCAGGCAGCATCCTGGTGAATCTCCTCTGCACCCTCTCTAATCCAGGCAGCATCCTGTTGAATCTCCTCTGCACCCTCTCTAATCCAGGCAGCATCCTGGTGAATCTCTTCTGCTCCCTCTCTAATCCAGGCAGCATCCTGGTGAATCTCCTCCGCACCCTCTCTAATCCAGGCAGCATCTTGGTAAATCTCCTCCGCACCCTCTCTAATCCAGGCAGCATCCTGGTGAATCTCCTCCGCGCCCTCTCTAATCCAGGCAGCATCTTGGTGAATCTCCTCCGCGCCCTCCCTAATCCAGGCAGCATCCCGGTGAATCTCCTCCGCACCCTCCCTAATCCAGGCAGCATCCTGGTGAATCTCCTCAGCACCCTCCCTAATCCAGGCAGCATCCTGGTGAATCTCCTCAGCACCCTCTCTAATCCTGGCAGCATCCTGGTGAATCTCCTCCGCACCCTCTCTAATCCAGGCAGCATCCTGGTGAATCTCCTCCGCACCCTCTCTAATCCAGGCAGCATCCTGGAGAATCTCCTCTGCACCCTCTCTAATCCAGGCAGCATCCTGGTGAATCTCCTCCGCACCCTCTCTAATCCAGGCAGCGTCCTGGCGAATCTCCTCCGCACCGTATCTAATCCAGCCAGCATCCTGGCGAATCTCCTCTGTACCCTCTCTAATCCAGGCAGCATCCTGACGAATCTCCTCTGCACCCTCTCTAATCCAGGCATCATCCTGGTGAATCTCCTCTGCACCCTCCCTAATCCAGGCAGCATCCTGGTGAATCTCCTCAGCACCCTCCCTAATCCAGGCAGCATCCTGGTGAATCTCCTCAGCACCCTCTCTAATCCAGGCAGCATCCTGGTGAATCTCCTCCGCACCCTCTCTAATCCAGGCAGCATCCTGGTGAATCTCCTCCGCACCCTCTCTAATCCAGGCAGCATCCTGGAGAATCTCCTCTGCACCCTCTCTAATCCAGGCAGCATCCTGGTGAATCTCCTCCGCACCCTCTCTAATCCAGGCAGCATCCTGGTGAATCTCCTCCGCACCCTCTCTAATCCAGGCAGCGTCCTGGCGAATCTCCTCCGCACCCTATCTAATCCAGCCAGCATCCTGGCGAATCTCCTCTGTACCCTCTCTAATCCAGGCAGCATCCTGACGAATCTCCTCTGCACCCTCTCTAATCCAGGCATCATCCTGGTGAATCTCCTCTGCACCCTCTCTAATCCAGGCAGCATCCTGGTGAATTCCCTCTGCACCCTCTCTAATCCAGGCAGCATCCTGGTGAATCTCTTCTGCTCCCTCCCTAATCCAGTCAGCATCCTGGTGAATCTCTTCTGCTCCCTCCCTAATCCAAGAGCATCCTGGTGAATCTCCTCTGCTCCCTCTCTAATCCAGGCAGCGTCCTGATGAATCTCCTCTGCACCCTCTCTAATCCAGGCAGCGTCCTGGTGAATCTCCTCTGCTCCCTCTCTAATCCAGGCAGCATCGTGGTGAATCTCCTCTGCACCCTATCTAATCCAGGCAGCATCCTGGTGAATCTCCTCTGTACCCTCTCTAATCCAGGCAGCGTCCTGGTAAATCTCTTCTGCACCCTCTCTAATCCAGGCAGCATGCTGGTGAATCTCCTCTGCACCCTCTCTAATCCAGGCAGCGTCCCGGTAAATCTCCTCTGCACCCTCTCTAATCCAGGCAGCATCCTGGTGAATCTCCTCTGCACCCTCTCTAATCCAGGCAGCATCCTGGTGAATCTCCTCTGCACCCTCTCTAATCCAGGCAGTATCCTGGTGAATCTCCTCTGCACCCTCTCTAATCCAGGCAGCATCCTGGTGAATCTCTTCTGCTCCCTCTCTAATCCAGGCAGCATCCTGGTGAATCTCTTCTGCTCCCTCTCTAATCCAGGCAGCATCCTGGTGAATCTCCTCTGCACCCTCTCTAATCCAGGCAGCATCCTGGTGAATCTCCTCTGCACCCTCTCTAATCCAGGCAGCATCCTGGTGAATCTCTTCTGCTCCCTCTCTAATCCAGGCAGCATCCTGGTGAATCTCTTCTGCTCCCTCTCTAATCCAGGCAGCATCCTGGTGAATCTCCTCTGCACCCTCTCTAATCCAGGCAGCATCCTGGTGAATCTCCTCTGCACCCTCTCTAATCCAGGCAGCATCCTGGTGAATCTCTTCTGCTCCCTCTGTAATCCAGGCAGCATCCTGATGAATCTCCTCTGCACCCTATCTAATCCAGCCAGCATCCTGGTGAATCTCCTCTGTACCCTCTCTAATCCAGGCATCATCCTGGTGAATCTCCTCTGCACCGTCTCTAGTCCAGGCAGCATCTTGGTAAATCTCCTCCGTACCCTCTCTAATCCAGGCAGCATCCTGGTGAATCTCTTCTGTTCTCTCTCTAATCCAGGCAGCATCCTGGTGAATCTCCTCTGCACCCTCTCTAATCCAGGCAGCATCCTGGTGAATCTCCTCTGCACCCTCTCTAATCCAGGCAGCATCCTGGTGAATCTCCTCTGCACCCTCTCTAATCCAGGCAGCATCCTGGTCAATCTCTTCTGCTCCCTCTCTAATCCAGGCAGCATCCTGGTGAATCTCCTCTGCACCCTCTCTAATCCAGACAGCATCTTGGTAAATCTCCTCTGCACCCTCTCTAATCCAGGCAGCATCCTGGTGAATCTCCTTCGCGCCCTCTCTAATCCAGGCAGCATCTTGGTGAATCTCCTCCGCACCCTCCCTAATCCAGGCAGTATCCCGGTGAATCTCCTCCGCACCCTCCCTAATCCAGGCAGCATCCTGGTGAATCTCCTCTGCACCCTCTCTAGTCCAGGCAGCATCTTGGTAAATCTCCTCCGCACCCTCTCTAATCCAGGCAGCATCCTGGTGAATCTCCTCCGCACCCTCTCTAATCCAGGCAGCATCCTGGAGAATCTCCTCTGCACCCTCTCTAATCCAGGCAGCATCCTGGTGAATCTCCTCTGCACCCTCTCTAATCCAGGCAGCGTCCTGGTGAATCTCCTCCGCACCCTCTCTAATCCAGGCAGCGTCCTGGCGAATCTTCTCTGTACCCTCTCTAATCCAGGCATCATCCTGACGAATCTCCTCTGCACCCTCTCTAATCCAGGCAGCATCCTGGTGAATTCCCTCTGCACCCTCTCTAATCCAGGCAGCATCCTGGAGAATCTCCTCTGCACCCTCTCTAATCCAGGCAGCATCCTGGCGAATCTTCTCTGTACCCTCTCTAATCCAGGCATCATCCTGACGAATCTCCTCTGCACCCTCTCTAATCCAGGCAGCATCCTGGTGAATTCCCTCTGCACCCTCTCTAATCCAGGCAGCATCCTGGTGAATCTCTTCTGCTCCCTCTCTAATCCAGGCAGCATCCTGGTGAATCTCTTCTGCTCCCTCTCTAATCCAGGCAGCATCCTGGTGAATCTCCTCTGCACCCTCTCTAATCCAGGCAGCATCCTGGTGAATCTCCTCTGCACCCTCTCTAATCCAGGCAGCATCCTGGTGAATCTCTTCTGCTCCCTCTCTAATCCAGGCAGCATCCTGGTGAATCTCTTCTGCTCCCTCTCTAATCCAGGCAGCATCCTGGTGAATCTCCTCTGCACCCTCTCTAATCCAGGCAGCATCCTGGTGAATCTCCTCTGCACCCTCTCTAATCCAGGCAGCATCCTGGTGAATCTCTTCTGCTCCCTCTCTAATCCAGGCAGCATCCTGATGAATCTCCTCTGCACCCTATCTAATCCAGCCAGCATCCTGGTGAATCTCCTCTGTACCCTCTCTAATCCAGGCATCATCCTGGTGAATCTCCTCTGCACCGTCTCTAGTCCAGGCAGCATCTTGGTAAATCTCCTCCGTACCCTCTCTAATCCAGGCAGCATCCTGGTGAATCTCTTCTGTTCTCTCTCTAATCCAGGCAGCATCCTGGTGAATCTCCTCTGCACCCTCTCTAATCCAGGCAGCATCCTGGTGAATCTCCTCTGCACCCTCTCTAATCCAGGCAGCATCCTGGTGAATCTCTTCTGCTCCCTCCCTAATCCAGTCAGCATCCTGGTGAATCTCTTCTGCTCCCTCCCTAATCCAAGAGCATCCTGGTGAATCTCCTCTGCTCCCTCTCTAATCCAGGCAGCGTCCTGATGAATCTCCTCTGCACCCTCTCTAATCCAGGCAGCGTCCTGGTGAATCTCCTCTGCTCCCTCTCTAATCCAGGCAGCATCGTGGTGAATCTCCTCTGCACCCTATCTAATCCAGGCAGCATCCTGGTGAATCTCCTCTGTACCCTCTCTAATCCAGGCAGCGTCCCGGTAAATCTCTTCTGCACCCTCTCTAATCCAGGCAGCATGCTGGTGAATCTCCTCTGCACCCTCTCTAATGCAGGCAGCATCCTGGTGAATCTCCTCTGCACCCTTTCTAATCCAGGCAGCATCCTGGTGAATCTCCTCTGCACCCTCTCTAATCCAGGCAGCATCCTGGTGAATCTCCTCTGCACCCTCTCTAATCCAGGCAGCGTCCCGGTAAATCTCCTCTGCACCCTCTCTAATCCAGGCAGCATCCTGGTGAATCTCCTCTGCACCCTCTCTAATCCAGGCAGCGTCCCGGTAAATCTCCTCTGCACCCTCTCTAATCCAGGCAGCATCCTGGTGAATCTCCTCTGCACCCTTTCTAATCCAGGCAGCATCCTGGTGAATCTCTTCTGCACCCTCTCTAATCCAGGCAGCATCCTGGTGAATCTCCTCTGCACCCTCTCTAATCCAGGCAGCATCCTGGTGAATCTCCTCTGCACCCTCTGTAATCCAGGCAGCGTCCCGGTAAATCTCCTCTGCCCCCTCTCTAATCCAGGCAGCGTCCTGGTGAATCTCCTCTGCACCCTTTCTAATCCAGCTAGGAGCTAGGACCCTGGGCTTGGACTCCGGGCCAGAGTCTGGACAAGGACCCAGAACCTGGGTCTTGACTCGGGCTCGGACCGTGGAACTAGGCGAGGACATGATGTGGCTACAGGACTGGACGAGACTTGGGTTCTTCGGGGCTCTCCTGGGCAGTTCGAGGTACTCCTTCTTGGAGCACAGGGACAGGATCCTTCCTGGGACGCTGGGCGGGGATGACTGCCGAGGAAACCATCAGGGGTTGAGATGGGGAGGGGAAGAGAACAGTCCTGCCTCAGGGTAACGGCGAAGACAGCCTGACAGCCCCAACAGAGGTGAGGAGAGGATGGGACAGATCCCAGCGGAAGGGTAAGGAGAAGGCCGGCCTGACTTACTCTACGGAGGCAAGGAGTGGAAGGGAGCTCATTGCGGGGTGGCTCCGAGTCTCGGGGCGGCCAGCAGCATCGGCTACCCCCGGACCCATCCCCCCCATGACTGCTCCGACCACAGACAACAGGGCTCCATGATGCGGTGCTCCTTCCCAACCAGGCCTGGGGATCACGAAGGGCTGTTCTGGCCTTCCACCGGCAGGTTGCTCCAAGGGGCCGCTGACGAGACGAACCAGCCCCCACACTCGGCCCCGGGGCCACTCTTATTCCCGGCCCCAAGGTGCCTCTGAAGAAGCCCCATCGAAACAGGGGACAGCCGGAAGACCCGGAGTCCGGCGTACACGGACCGGACTGTAAACCGGAACGCGGATCCCACGGACCGGACCAGGACAATGGCCTTTAACCAGGGTAGCGAATTAGTTTTCATGATTCCGCTCCATCTCATTGTGAAGCGCTTTTTTTCTCTCAGTCCGGATGCAAAGCGCTCGGCAGGTTAAGTTGTTGTTATTCTGGAGACTCCGCGGAAGTCACAGTTCCCCCCACCCCCATCCCCCGTCGCAGTGACAATCCCTTCCCTTTGCCCCGGTTTAAGTGCCCGCTCCCACGCTGCGACGCCAGTGTGGGCACCCCAAGCACCCTTGCCCTCAGCCACCAGCCACGCCAGCAGATGGAACCGGATTTCACCCCCCCCCCCCCCACCACCCCACCACCCCAGGACGGGAACAGACCGAGCCTTGCCCTCAAGCCGACCCGTCTGAGGTGTAACCAGCCCCGCACTACCTCCTCACCGGAAGGGGACCTGCGGTCAGATCACCCTCGGGTCCCACCTCCCCCTCGGTCAGAGGGCAGATGGGGGCCGGGCTTCTCCCGTGCACGGGAACGTCCTCCTCCTCCTCTTCAGAAAGATCTGAAGGCGAGCTTTGAAACAGGGGCATTGAAACATGCGGTGAACTGCGTCCTCTGCGTCGTGGCTGTGCCGCAGGCAGCCTATTACCTCTGCAGTAGTGGGCAAATGTCTTAGGCACATAAATAAACAGGTAAACAGGCAGATAGGCTGACAGAGAGGTAGAGAGGGAGGCAGACAGATAGACGAATAGATAGATAGATAGAGAGAGAGAGAGAGAGAGAGAGAGAGAGAGAGAGAGAGAGAGAGAGAGAGAGAGAGAGAGAGAGAGAGAGAGAGAGAGATAGAGGCAGACAGAGACAGATGGATAGATAGATAGATGGGTAGATAGAGATAGAGTGGGAGGCAGACAGACGGATAGATAGATAGATAGATAGATAGATAGATAGATGGATAGATAGAGAGATAGAGAGGGAGGCAGACAGATAGACAGACGGATAGATAGATAGATATATATGTGTAGAGATATAGAGAGGGAGGCGGACAGATAGACAGATAGATATGAGAGGTGACTGATATGTTTTTGGCCTAAGGTAGAAGGAGTCAATTTTAGAAAACATAGCACTTTTATTTTTCAACATAGTCCCCTCACACATTTAGTCCAGCGGTCATGGAGTATACGGATCTTGGACCTCTAGAAAGTGGCCACAGCGCGGGTGATTGATAAGTTTGTGGTCTATGATAGAAGGAGAGAGTTATACAGCTCTCTTTACAGGCAGTTCAACTCTTTGAGTGATTATGCAGAATGTTTGAAGTTAATAACTCATCAGGGGTGATACAAGAATACAAGAGCAGGGATGTGATGCTGAGGCTTTATAGGGCACTGGTGAGTCTCACCTTGAATATTATGAAAATTTTGGGCCCCTTATCTTAGAAAAGATGCGCTGGCATTGTAGAGGGTCCAGGGGAGGTTCACAAGGATGATTCCAGGAATGAAAGGGTTATCATACGAGGAACGTTTGATGGCTCTGGGTCTGTACTCACTGGAATTAGAAGGATGAGAGGGGATCTCATTGAAACCTGTGGAGGCCGGGTCGTTGGGTGTACTTAAGGCAGAGATTTATAGGTTCTTGATTGGACGTGGCGTCAGAGATTACGGGGAGATGGCCGGGAACTGGGGTTGAGAAGGAGATAGAAAAAAAAGGATCAGTTATGATTGAATGGTGGAAGAGACTCGATGGGCCAAATGGCATCACTCTGCTCCCGTGTCTTATGGCCTAACCAGAAATATCTCCCTGAAGTACAGTTTTCAGACAATATATATATATACACACACACACACACACACACACACACACACACACACACACACACACAAACAGACACACACACACACACACACACACTCACACACACACACACACACACACACACACACACACACACACACACACACCCATTACGAAAGAGATGTGATATTCTGCCCTGTAGCCAACTTTGTGTGTCAGCCCGGTTTAGGGTCCAATATGACACGTTGCAGTTCGTACTTTCAGTGTCCGCACAATGTTTGTGTGCGTGTGTGTGAGCGAGGGGCGCGTTTGCTTGGCACCCTCCGTCACAGCGGGAGATCATCCTCCCCACCCCTCCCCTGGCTCCGGGTGCCCTGGGCCGCCGGCCGGCCTGATTCCAGAGTCAGGCGCTGCCAGCTCCGTCCAACAGCACCCACCCTCCGATCGAACGCTGCCGAGGGTTCGTTCCGATATGTTGGGCAAATGACACCAGCCCCATGCCAGATGACCTGAAGCCAGAGGAGCAGAATTTGGCCATTCAGCCCATTGAGTCTGCTCCCCGATTCCATCATGGCTGATCCCATTCAACTGCCCTCTCGCTTTAATGCCCTAACCGATCAGGAAACTATGAATAAATGAATGAATAAATGAATGAATGAGTGAATGAATGAGTGAAGAGTGAATGAGTGAATGAATGAATGAATGAATGAATGAATGAATGAATGAGTGAATGAGTGAATGAATGAATGAATGAGTGAAGAGTGAATGAATGAATGAATGAATGAGTGAATGAGTGAGTGAATGAATGAATGAGTGAATGACTGAGTGAATGAATGAATGAATGAATGAATGAGTGAATGAGTGAATGAATGAATGAATGAATGAGTGAATGAGCAAAGAGTGAATGAATGAATGAGTGAATGAGCAAAGAGTGAATGAGTGAATGAATGAATGAATGAATGAATGAGTGAATGAATGAATGAATGAATGAATGAATGAGTGAATGAGCAAAGAGTGAATGAGTGAATGAATGAATGAATGAATGAATGAATGAATGAATGAATGAATGAGTGAATCAGTGAAGAGTGAATGAATGAAAGAAATTTTATTTTGGTCAGTACAAAAATATCAGAAAGCTTCATTTTCAAAGATGATTTCATAACGATGACTTCATAAGAAAAAATTAAATAATAAAAATCTTTAACACAGACTGAAACAGTGTAGGCTAAAGCTACAGCTTATTCCACCTACCGCTCTGCTAACACAAAAACACATTTGGCATCAATCATCACATCAAAAACAAAAAAAAATCTTTAAACACAAAATCCAATTCCAAGTATCATTTATTTACATTACTCCCATTCATTTTAAATTATGTATATTTGTTCAATAATTGTTCATTAATTTTTTTAAATTTTAATTAAAAATACTTTAAAAAATTATACTTAAATACTTAAAATTATTTTAAAATAATTTTTTAAACGTGTTAAGTGTGGTGCATGTTTTTAAATTCTCAGTACAACTGTTCCATAAAATCGCCCCTCTGACTGAAATAAAATGAATTTTACATTTGTACTTGTTTTTGTAATATATATATTCCTCTCAAATCATGTTAACTTTCTCTCATTTTAAACACCCTTGGATACTTCGTAGTAACTGTCCATTTTTTTACTTTATATATAATTATATGATATAATTATATAATATTATGTTAAAATCTACGAAATCTCTGAATTTTAAAGTGTTTTGCTGAATAAATAGTGGATTGGTTGGCTCATAATAACTTGTCTTATTTACAATTCGTATGATGTGGATGTGGAGAGGATGTTTCCTATAGTGGGGGAGTCTAGGACCAGAGGACACAGATAGAGTGGATGTGGAGAGGATGTTTCCTATAGTGGGGGAGTCTAGGACCAGAGGACACAGATAGAGTGGGTGTGGAGAGGATGTTTCCTATAGTGGGGGAGTCTAGGACCAGAGGACACAGATAGAGTGGGTGTGGAGAGGATGTTTCCTATAGTGGGGGAGTCTAGGACCAGAGTTCACAGATAGAGTGGATGTGGAGAGGATGTTTCCTGCAGTGGGGGAGTCTAGGACCAGAGGACACAGATAGAGTGGATGTGGAGAGGATGTTTCCTATAGTGGGGGAGTCTAGGACCAGATAACACAGATAGAGTGAATGTGGAGAGGATGTTTCCTATAGTGGGGGAGTCTAGGACCAGAGGACACAGATAGAGTGAATGTGGAGAGGATGTTTCCTATAGTGGGGGAGTCTAGGACCAGATAACACAGATAGAGTGAATGTGGAGAGGATGTTTCCTATAGTGGGGGAGTCTAGGACCAGAGGACACAGATAGAGTGAATGTGGAGAGGATGTTTCCTATAGTGGGGGAGTCTAGGACCAGATAACACAGATAGAGTGAATGTGGAGAGGATGTTTCCTATAGTGGGGGAGTCTGGGACCAGAGGACACAGATAGAGTGGATGTAGAGAGGATGTTTCCTATAGTGAGGAAGTCTAGGACCAGAGGACACAGATAGAGTGGATGTGGAGAGGATGTTTCCTGTAGTGGGGGAGTCTAGGACCAGAGGACACAGATAGAGTGGATGTGGAGAGGATGTTTCCCATAGTGGGGGAGTCTAGGACCAGAGGACAGAGATAGAGTGGATGTGGAGAGGATGTTTCCTATAGTGGGGGAGTCTAGGACCAGAGGACACAGAGAGAGTGGATGTGGAGAGGATGTTTCCTATAGTGGGGGAGTCTAGGACCAGAGGATACAGATAGAGTGGATGTGGAGAGGATGTTTCCTATATTGGGGGAGTCTAGGACCAGAGGACACAGAGAGAGTGGATGTGGAGAGGATGTTTCCTATAGTGGAGGAGTCCAGGACCAGAGGACACAGAGAGAGTGGATGTGGAGAGGTAACTCATGCCAAATGTTGGAGGAAATCAACAGGTCAGCATCCTTCTTTTTCAATCTTTTTATTAAATTTCAAATTTAATAAGGCACATAGAGATCGGGATTACATTAATAACGATTCACATGTGAAAACACAGATTCCAAGTAACAATTGGAGTCTAGCCTCCCCATTTCTTAATAACTAAGCATGAAAAAGATATTTAATTAAAAGAAGAGAAAAAAAAAACTCCTAAACTAAGACAAACTAAACTAAGAAAATTCAAAGAAAGACTGGGCTGCCGTATTTCACCCGTTAAAATTATAATTTGTCGTTAACTCCGCTCCTCTGTACACGAACAAAAAAAAATAATTACTAAAAAGGGTTTCAGAAAGGGTCAACTTACAGCATGTGAAAATATTGAATGAATGGATTCTGAGTTTCTTCGAATTTACAGACAGACAGACAGACATACTTTATTGATCCGGAGGGGAAATTGGGTTTCGTTACAGCCGCACCAAGAATAGTGAAGAAATATAGCAATATAAACCCTAACCGAGGGCCCATAGTCTCGCTCCTAATTTTTTCCAAGTTTAAACATGCTATCGTTTGGGAAAACCATTGAAACGTGGTGGTGGGGGAGGGGTGGGTGTTGGAATCTTTCCATTTTAGTAAAATGGATCTTCTGGCTATGACAAGCTGATGAGGATAAACGGCTGGAGTCTGTCACTTGTACTCCAAAGGTTGCAGTGATAGGATGAGGGTGTAAAGCAAAACGCAGAACTACTGAAATAATCTCAGAAATATCTTCCCAATGTTTTCCTAACAAAGGGCAAGACCAGAATATAGGTGTCAAGGACGCTACTTCAGAATTACATCTATCACAAGCAGGGTTTATATTCAGATTCAGATTCAGTTTATTTGTCGTTTAGAAACCACAAATGCAATGCAGTTAAAAACTGAGACAACGTTCCTCCAGAATGATATCACAAAAAAGCACACGACGAAACAGACTACACCAGAAAATCCACGTAACGTTTGGCAATCCCCAAACCCGGAGTCCGGAGAGGCTGCTGCGTATTAATATCGCGCTACCGTCTTAGCGCGTTCCCCGGAAAGGAGCTCCAAGTGCACCAGACAGAACAAGACTACCCAGACACACCGAGTCAGGAGACCAACTCTACCACCCAACAAACCAAACACTAAAGCTACAAGACCTACACAAAACCATATAGTTACAACAGTGCAAACAATACCATAATTGATAAAAAAAAACAGACCACGGGCACAGTAAAAATAGTCCAAAGATGTTAAAGGACTATAAGTTTGAAAGAAATCACCACACAGTTTGCACAAGTCCCCAGGGTCCCAACAGACTCGCCATCTCACGCTGGCGGCAGAAGGGAATACCCCCGCTATGGACTTCCACGGCACCGCCCGACTCAGCCTCGGAGCTGGCGAAAGGGTCAGCACGGCCGAAGGGCTGAAGGGCCTGTACTGCGATGCGTTGAACTTCTATCTTGATTTTCGCCTACCGTCGAAGGGTCTCACGAAGTCCTTAAGGTCCAAGACCCAGGCCATTCAGCCCATCGGGTCTTCTCCGCCGTTCCATCGCGGCTGATTTACTATCCCTCTCAACCCCATCCTCCTGCCCGTGGGGAGGCCCCGTGACTCATCAAGGCCCCGTCAGACACCCCGTTGAATAAATATACTCAGTGATTCGGCTTTCCTCTGTGGATCCCACAGATACACTACACATCGCCCCCCCCCGGCCCCCACCGGCTGCAGAAACTCTACCGGAGAAACTCGTAGATAGGCAGATGGAGAGCTAGGTGGAAGAGAGGAGGGAGGCAGCCCTCTGAAGGCCAGCACATCACGACGGGCTGAAGGGCCTGTCTGTTCTGTCCTAACTCACAAGAGGCCTCGAAAGGCACAAGCGCAGAAACAGTCCCTTCGGCCCATCTAGTCCGGGCCGAAACCACTTGAACCGCCTCCTCCCCGTCTGACCTGCGACCAGGCCACAGCCCTCCATGCCCCTCCCTGCCCACCTACCCGTCCAAGCTTCTCTTAAACGTTGATAATCGAACCAGTTGTGCTGACAGCTCATTCCACCCCCCCTCCCCCGAGTGAAGGAGTTTCCCCTTCAACTTTCCACCTGTCACCCTTAACCCACGACCTCTGATTGTGGCCCACCCAGCCTCAGTGGAAAAAGCCTGCTTGCATTTGCCCCATCTATACCCTCCATAATTCTGTACACCTCTATCAAATCCCCTCTCAATCTGCTACATTCTAAGTAAGTAATAACTCAGGACCCAGCAACATCCTTGTAAATCTTCCCTGCGCTCCTTCAACCTTATTTACATGCTTCCTGCAGGGAGGTGACCAGGACTGCACGCGATATTCCAAACTAGGCCTCACCGACGCCTGAGACAACCTCAACGTAACCTCCGGTCTCTTGTACTCGGGACTTTGATTTATGAAAGCCAAGAAGCTTCCTCACGAGCCGAACTTCCCACCAACTTTCCGATTTTTAGTTCAGATTTACACGACCTGAGCTCCTGCCTCGATTTCCGACTTGGCTAGGTCACCCTCATCCGATTTCACTCTCCACAGCTGCTGACTGGTTCGATTCCTGAGCAGAAGATGGAGGCCGGGGATTCCCGATGTTCGAATCCTCCCTCCCCCACCTCAGGCAAGTCCCTACTTCCCAGGAAAGTCCCAAACACATGGAGATGACTGGCGCCAATCAACCGTTCCTTGATGATGCAGAATGCGATCTCTCAGAGAATTCCAACGGCCCTCCGTTTGAAACCCCACGGGGAAGGGAGCCGGGTGTGTGAGAGTTCCCACTGACAGGGAAGGTCAATCATTATTGGCCTTAAGTCCTTTCGTCGTGATCTGTCTAGGGTGTCCATGGTCATCACGGTGTGTGGCTGCTGGACTGAACAAACAAAGTTACTCTGTGTGGACGGAAAAGGTCTCAGTGTGTGGATGAACAAGGTCACTGTGCGTGGATGACCGAGGTCACTGTGTGTGGATGGACAAGGTCTCTGTATGTGGATGGACAAGGTCCCTGTGTGTGGATGAACAAGGTCTCTGTATGTGGATGGACAAGGTCCATGTGTGTGGAGGGACAAGGTCTCTGTGTGTGGATGAACAAGGTCTCTGTGTGTGGATGAACAAGGTCACTGTGTGTGGATGGACAAGGTCCCTGTGTGTGAATGGACAAGGTCTCTGTGTGTGGATGGACAAGGTCTCTGTATGTGGATGGACAAGGTCTCTGTGTGTGGATGGACAAGGTCCCTGTGTGTGGATGACAGAATGTGGATGGACAAGGTCCCTGTGTGTGGATGAACAAGGTCACTGTATGTGGATGGACAAGGTCTCTGTGTGTGGATGGACAAGGTCTCTGTGTGTGGATGAACAAGGTCACTGTGTGTGGATGGACAAGGTCCCTGTGTGAGGATGGACAAGGTCACCGTGTGTGGATGGACAAGGTCTCAGTGTGTGGATGGACAAGGTCTCAGTGTGTGGATGGACAAGGTCCCTGTGTGTGGATGGACAAGGTCACCGTGTGTGGATGGACAAGGTCTCAGTGTGTGGATGGACAAGGTCTCTGTGTGTGGATGAACAAGGTCTCTGTGTGTGGATGGACAAGGTCCATGTGTGTGGATGGACAAGGTCACTGTGTGTGGATGAACAAGGTCACTGTGTGTGGATGGACAAGGTCACTCTGTGTGAATGGACAAGGTCACTGTGTATGGATGGACAAGGTCACTGTGTGTGAATGGACAAGGTCACTGTGTGTGGATGGACAAGGTCACTGTGTGTGGATGGACAAGGTCACTGTGTGTGAATAGACAAGGTCACTGTGTGTGGATGAACAAGGTCACTGTGTGTGGATGAACAAGGTCACTGTGTGTGGATGGACAAGGTCACTCTGTGTGAATGGACAAGGTCTCTGTGTGTGGATGGACAAGGTCACTGTGTGTGGATGGACAAGGTCTCTGTGTGTGGATGGACAAGGTCTCAGTGTGTGGATGGACAAGGTCACCGTGTGTGGATGAACAAGGTCTCAGTGTGTGGATGGACAAGGTCACTGTGTGTGGATGAACAAGGCCACTGTGTGTGGATGGACAAGGTCTCTGTGTGTGGATGAACAAGGTCACTGTGTGTGGATGGACAAGGTCTCTGTGTGTGGATGGACAAGGTCTCAGTGTGTGGAAGGAAAAGGTCCCTGTGTGTGGATGGACAAGGTCACTGTGTGTGGATGGAAAAGGTCTCTGTGTGTGGATGCACAAGGTCTCAGTGTGTGGATGGACAAGGTCACTGTGTGTGGATGACCGAGGTCACTGTGTGTGGATGGACAAGGTCACCGTGTGTGGTTGGACAAGGTCCCTGTGTGCGGATGGACAAGGTCACTGTGTGTGGAAGGACAAGGTCTCTGTGTGTGGATGGACAAGGTCCCTGTGTGTGGATGGACAAGGTCTCAGTGTGTGGATGAACAAGGTCTCAGTGTGTGGATGAACAAGGGCCCTGTGTGTGGATGGACAAGGTCACCGTGTGTGGCTGGACAAGGTCACCGTGTGTGGCTGGACAAGGTCACTGTGTGTGGATGACAGAATGTGGATGGACAAGGTCACAGTGTGTGGATGAACAAGGTCACTGTGTGTGGATGGACAAGGTCTCAGTGTGTGGATGGACAAGGTCCCTGTGTGCGGATGGACAAGGTCACTGTGTGTGGATGGACAAGGTCTCTGTGTGTGGATGGACAAGGTCCCTGTGTGTGGATGGACAAGGTCTCAGTGTGTGGATGAACAAGGTCTCAGTGTGTGGATGAACAAGGGCCCTGTGTGTGGATGGACAAGGTCACCGTGTGTGGCTGGACAAGGTCACCGTGTGTGGCTGGACAAGGTCACTGTGTGTGGATGGACAAGGTCACCGTGTGTGGCTGGACAAGGTCACCGTGTGTGGCTGGACAAGGTCACCGTGTGTGGCTGGACAAGGTCCTTGTGTGTGGATGGACAAGGTCACCGTGTGTGGCTGGACAAGGTCACCGTGTGTGGCTGGACAAGGTCACCGTGTGTGGCTGGACAAGGTCACTGTGTGTGGATGACAGAATGTGGATGGACAAGGTCACTGTGTGTGGATGGACAAGGTCTCAGTGTGTGGATGGACAAGGTCACTGTATGTGGATGGACAAGGTCTCAGTGTGTGGATGGACAAGGTCACCGTGTGTGGATGGACAAGGTCACCGTGTGTGGCTGGACAAGGTCACTGTGTGTGGATGGACAAGGTCACCGTGTGTGGATGGACAAGGTCACCGTGTGTGGCTGGACAAGGTCACTGTGTGTGGATGGACAAGGTCACCGTGTGTGGATGGACAAGGTCACCGTGTGTGGCTGGACAAGGTCACTGTGTGTGGATGGACAAGGTCACCGTGTTGTGGATGGACAAGGTCACCGTGTGTGGCTGGACAAGGTCACTGTGTGTGGATGGACAAGGTCACCGTGTGTGGCTGGACAAGGTCACCGTGTGTGGCTGGACAAGGTCCTTGTGTGTGGATGGACAAGGTCACCGTGTGTGGCTGGACAAGGTCACCGTGTGTGGCTGGACAAGGTCACTGTGTGTGGATGGACAAGGTCTCAGTGTGTGGCTGGACAAGGTCACCGTGTCTGGCTGGACAAGGTCACTGTGTGTGGATGACAGAATGTGGATGGACAAGGTCACTGTGTGTGGATGGACAAGGTCTCAGTGTGTGGATGGACAAGGTCACCGTGTGTGGCTGGACAAGGTCACTGTGTGTGGATGACAGAATGTGGATGGACAAGGTCACTGTGTGTGGATGGACAAGGTCTCAGTGTGTGGATGGACAAGGTCACCGTGTGTGGATGGACAAGGTCCCTGTGTGAGGATGGACAAGGTCTCAGTGTGTGGATGGACAAGGTCACTGTGTGTGGATGGACAAGGTCACTGTGTGTGGATGGACAAGGTCACTGTGTGTGGATGGACAAGGTCTCAGTGTGTTGGATGGACAAGGTCACTGTGTGTGGATGGACAAGGTCACTGTGTGTGGATGACAGAATGTGGATGGACAAGGTCACAGTGTGTGGATGGACAAGGTCACTGTATGTAGATGGACAAGGTCTCAGTGTGTGGATGGACAAGTTCACTGTATGTAGATGGACAAGGTCTCAGTGTGTGGATGGACAAGGTCACCGTGTGTGGATGGACAAGGTCCCTGTGTGAGGATGGACAAGGTCTCAGTGTGTGGATGGACAAGGTCACTGTGTGTGGATGGACAAGGTCACTGTGTGTGGATGGACAAGGTCACTGTGTGTGGATGGACAAGGTCACTGTGTGTGGATGAACAAGGTCTCAGTGTGTGGATGGACAAGGTCACTGTGTGTGGATGGACAAGGTCTCTGTGTGTGGATGAACAAGGTCACTGTGTGTGGATGGACAAGGTCCCTGTGTGTGAATGGACAAGGTCTCTGTGTGTGGATGGACAAGGTCTCTGTATGTGGATGGACAAGGTCTCTGTGTGTGGATGGACAAGGTCCCTGTGTGTGGATGACAGAATGTGGATGGACAAGGTCCCTGTGTGTGGATGAACAAGGTCACTGTATGTGGATGGACAAGGTCTCTGTGTGTGGATGGACAAGGTCTCTGTGTGTGGATGAACAAGGTCACTGTGTGTGGATGGACAAGGTCCCTGTGTGAGGATGGACAAGGTCACCGTGTGTGGATGGACAAGGTCTCAGTGTGTGGATGGACAAGGTCCCTGTGTGTGGATGGACAAGGTCACCGTGTGTGGATGGACAAGGTCTCAGTGTGTGGATGGACAAGGTCTCTGTGTGTGGATGAACAAGGTCTCTGTGTGTGGATGGACAAGGTCCATGTGTGTGGATGGACAAGGTCACTGTGTGTGGATGGACAAGGTCACTCTGTGTGAATGGACAAGGTCACTGTGTGTGGATGGACAAGGTCACTGTGTGTGAATGGACAAGGTCACTGTGTGTGGATGGACAAGGTCACTGTGTGTGGATGGACAAGGTCACTGTGTGTGAATGGACAAGGTCACTGTGTGTGGATGAACAAGGTCACTGTGTGTGGATGAACAAGGTCACTGTGTGTGGATGGACAAGGTCACTCTGTGTGAATGGACAAGGTCACTGTGTGTGGATGGACAAGGTCACTGTGTGTGAATGGACAAGGTCACTGTGTGTGGATGGACAAGGTCACTGTGTGTGGATGGACAAGGTCACTGTGTGTGAATGGACAAGGTCACTGTGTGTGGATGAACAAGGTCACTGTGTGTGGATGGACAAGGTCACTGTGTGTGGATGGACAAGGTCACTCTGTGTGAATGGACAAGGTCTCTGTGTGTGGATGGACAAGGTCACTGTGTGTAGATGGGCAAGGTCTCTGTGTGTGGATGGACAAGGTCTCAGTGTGTGGATGGACAAGGTCACCGTGTGTGGATGAACAAGGTCTCAGTGTGTGGATGGACAAGGTCACTGTGTGTGGATGAACAAGGTCACTGTGTGTGGATGGACAATGTCTCTGTGTGTGGATGAACAAGGTCACTGTGTGTGGATGGACAAGGTCTCTGTGTGTGGATGGACAAGGTCTCAGTGTGTGGATGGAAAAGGTCCCTGTGTGTGGATGGACAAGGTCACTGTGTGTGGATGGAAAAGGTCTCTGTGTGTGGATGGACAAGGTCTCAGTGTGTGGATGGACAAGGTCACTGTGTGTGGATGACCGAGGTCACTGTGTGTGGATGGACAAGGTCACCGTGTGTGGATGGACAAGGTCCCTGTGTGCGGATGGACAAGGTCACTGTGTGTGGATGGACAAGGTCTCTGTTTGTGGATGGACAAGGTCCCTGTGTGTGGATGGACAAGGTCTCAGTGTGTGGATGAACAAGGGACCTGTGTGTGGATGGACAAGGTCACCGTGTGTGGCTGGACAAGGTCACCGTGTGTGGCTGGACAAGGTCACTGTGTGTGGATGACAGAATGTGGATGGACAAGGTCACAGTGTGTGGATGAACAAGGTCACTGTGTGTGGATGGACAAGGTCTCAGTGTGTGGATGGACAAGGTCCCTGTGTGCGGATGGACAAGGTCACTGTGTGTGGATGGACAAGGTCTCTGTGTGTGGATGGACAAGGTCCCTGTGTGTGGATGGACAAGGTCTCAGTGTGTGGATGAACAAGGTCTCAGTGTGTGGATGAACAAGGGCCCTGTGTGTGGATGGACAAGGTCACCGTGTGTGGCTGGACAAGGTCACCGTGTGTGGCTGGACAAGGTCACTGTGTGTGGATGGACAAGGTCACCGTGTGTGGCTGGACAAGGTCACCGTGTGTGGCTGGACAAGGTCACCGTGTGTGGCTGGACAAGGTCCTTGTGTGTGGATGGACAAGGTCACCGTGTGTGGCTGGACAAGGTCACCGTGTGTGGCTGGACAAGGTCACCGTGTGTGGCTGGACAAGGTCACTGTGTGTGGATGACAGAATGTGGATGGACAAGGTCACTGTGTGTGGATGGACAAGGTCTCAGTGTGTGGATGGACAAGGTCACTGTATGTGGATGGACAAGGTCTCAGTGTGTGGATGGACAAGGTCACCGTGTGTGGATGGACAAGGTCCCTGTGTGAGGATGGACAAGGTCTCAGTGTGTGGATGGACAAGGTCACGGTGAGTGGATGGACAAGGTCTCAGTGTGTTGGATGGACAAGGTCACTGTGTGTGGATGGACAAGGTCACTGTGTGTGGATGGACAAGGTCACTGTGTGTGGATGGACAAGGTCTCAGTGTGTTGGATGGACAAGGTCACTGTGTGTGGATGGACAAGGTCACTGTGTGTGGATGGACATGGTCACTGTGTGTGGATGAACAAGGTCTCAGTGTGTGGATGGACAAGGTCACTGTGTGTGGATGGACAAGGTCTCAGTGTGTGGATGGACAAGGTCCATGTGTGTGGATGGACAAGGTCACTGTGTGTGGATGAACAAGGTCTCTGTGTGTGGATGGACAAGGTCACTGTGCGTGGATGGACAAGGTCACTGTGTGTGGATGGACAAGGTCCCTGTGTGTGGATGGACAAGGTCACTGTGTGTGAATGGACAAGGTCCCTGTGTGTGGATGGACAAGGTCTCTGTGTGTGGATGGACAAGGTCTCTGTGTGTGGATGGACAAGGTCTCTGTGTGTGGATGGACAAGGTCACTGTGTGTGGATGGACAAGGTCACTGTGTGTGGATGGACAAGGTCACTGTGTGTGAATGGACAAGGTCCCTGTGTGTGGATGGACAAGGTCTCTGTGTGTGGATGGACAAGGTCTCTGTGTGTGGATGGACAAGGTCTCTGTGTGTGGATGGAGAAGGTCACTGTGTGTGGATGGACAAGGTCTCTGTGTGTGGATGGACAAGGTCACTGTGTGTGGATGAACAAGGTCTCTGTGTGTGGATGGACAAGGTCACAGTGTGTGGATGGACAAGGTCACTGTGTGTGGATGGACAAGGTCACTGTGTGTGGATGGACAAGGTCTCAGTGTGTGGATGGACAAGGTCCCTGTGTGTGGATGGACAAGGTCACTGTGTGTGGATGGACAAGGTCTCAGTGTGTGGATGGACAAGGTCACTGTGTGTGGATGGACAAGGTCTCTGTGTGTGGATGGACAAGGTCACTGTGTGTGGATGAACAAGGTCACTGTGTGTGGATGGACAAGGTCACTGTGTGTGGATGGACAAGGTCTCTGTGTGTGGATGTACAAGGTCCCTGTGTGTGGATGGACAAGGTCTCTGTGTGTGGATGGACAAGGTCACTGTGTGTGGATGGACAAGGTCCCTGTGTGTGGATGGACAAGGTCACTGTGTGTGGATGGACAAGGTCACTGTGTGTGGATGGACAAGGTCCCTGTGTGTGGATGGACAAGGTCACTGTGTGTGGATGGACAAGGTCACTGTGTGTGGATGACAGAATGTGGATGGACAAGGTCACTGTGTGTGGATGGACAAGGTCCCTGTGTGTGGACATGGTCACTGTGTGTGGATGGACAAGGTCCCTGTGTGTGGATGGACAAGGTCACTGTGTGTGGATGGACAGGGTCACTGTGTGTGGATGGACAAGGTCTCAGTGTGTGGATGGACAAGGTCTCAGTGTGTGGATGGACAAGGTCACTGTGTGTGGATGGACAAGGTCTCAGTGTGTGGATGAACAAGGTCACCGTGTGTGGCTGGACAAGGTCACTGTGTGTAGATGAACAAGGTCACTGTGTGTGGATGGACAAGGTCCCTGTGTGTGGATGGACAAGGTCACTGTGTGTGGATGGACAAGGTCTCAGTGTGTGGATGGACAAGGTCTCAGTGTGTGGATGGTCAAGGTCTCAGTGTGTGGATGGACAGGGTCACTGTGTGTGGATGGACAAGGTCACTGTGTGTGGATGGACAAGGTCTCAGTGTGTGGATGGACAAGGTCTCAGTGTGTGGATGGACAAGGTCACAGTGTGTGGATGGACAGGGTCACTGTGTGTGGATGGACAAGGTCTCAGTGTGTGGATGAACAAGGTCCCTGTGTGTCGATGGACAAGGTCCCTGTGTGTGGATGGACAAGGTCCCTGTGTGTGGATGAACAAGGTCCCTGTGTGTGGATGGACAAGGTCACTGTGTGTGGATGAACAAGGTCCCTGTGTGTGGATGAACAAGGTCACCGTGTGTGGATGGACAAGGTCCCTGTGTGTGGATGAACAAGGTCTCAGTGTGTGGATGAACAAGGTCACTGTGTGTGGATGGACAAGGTCACTGTGTGTGGATGACAGAATGTGGATAGACAAGGTCACTGTATGTGGATAGACAAGGTCACTGTTTGTGGATAGACAAGGTCACTGTGTGTGGATGGACAAGGTCTCATGTGTGTTGATGGACAAGGTCTCAGTGTGTGGATGGACAAGGTCACTGTGTGTGGATGACAGAATGTGGATGGACAAGGTCACTGTGTGTGGATGGACAAGGTCCCTGTGTGTGAATGGACAAGGTCCCTGTGTGTGGATGGACAAGGTCACTGTGTGTGGATGGACAAGGTCCCTGTGTGTGAATGGACAAGGTCCCTGTGTGTGGATGGACAAGGTCACTGTGTGTGGATGGACAAGGTCCCTGTGTGTGGATGAACAAGGTCTCTGTGTGTGGATGGACAAGGTCACTGTGTGTGGATGGACAAAGTCCCTGTGTGTGGATGACAGAATGTGGATGGACAAGGTCTCTGTGTGTGAATGGACAAGGTCACTGTGTGTGGATGGACAAGGTCCCTGTGTGTGAATGGACAAGGTCCCTGTGTGTGGATGGACAAGGTCACTGTGTGTGGATGGACAAGGTCCCTGCGTGTGGATGAACAAGGTCTCTGTGTGTGGATGGACAAGGTCACTGTGTGTGGATGGACAAGGTCCCTGTGTGTGGATGACAGAATGTGGATGGACAAGGTCTCTGTGTGTGAATGGACAAGGTCCCTGTGTGTGGATGAACAAGGTCTCTGTATGTGGATAGACAAGGTCCCTGTGTGTGGATGAACAAGGTCTCTCTGTGTGGATGAACAAGGCCTCTGTGTGTGGATGGACAAGGTCACTGTGTGTAGATGAACAAGGTCTCTGTGTGTGGATGGACAAGGTCTCAGTGTGTGGATGGACAAGGTCACTGTGTGTGGAAGGACAAGGTCACTGTGTGTGGATGGACAAGGTCTCAGTGTGTGGATGGACAAGCTCACTGTGTGTGGATGGACAAGGTCACAGTGTGTGGATGGACAAGGTCTCAGTGTGTGGATGAACAAGGTCACCGTGTGTGGATGGACAAGGTCACCGTGTGTGGATGAACAAGGTCACTGTGTGTGGATGGACAAGGTCACTGTGTGTGGATGGACAAGGTCCCTGTGTGTGGATGGACATGGTCTCTGTGTGTGGATGGACGTGGTCCCTGTGTGTGTGTATGGACAAGGTCACTGTGTGTGGATGGACAAGGTCCCTGTGTGTGGATGGACAAGGTCACTGTGTGTGGATGGACAAGGTCCCTGTGTGTGGATGGACAAGGTCCCTGTGTGTGGATGGATAAGGTCTCAGTGTGTGGATGGACAAGGTCACCGTGTGTGGATGGACAAGGTCCCTGTGTGTGGATGGACAAGGTCACTGTGTGTGGATGGACAAGGTCCCTGTGTGTGGATGGACAAGGTCCCTGTGTGTGGATGGACAAGGTCTCAGTGTGTGAATGGACAAGGTCACCGTGTGTGGATGGAAAAGGTCCCTGTGTGTGCATGGACAAGGTCACTGTGTGTGGATGGACAAGGTCCCTGTGTGTGGATGGACAAGGTCCCTGTGTGTGGATGGACAAGGTCTCAGTGTGTGGATGAACAAGGTCCCTGTGTGTGGATGAACAAGGTCACCGTGTGTGGATGGACAAGGTCACTGTGTGTGAATGGACAAGGTCTCAGTGTGTGGATGAACAAGGTCACTGTGTGTGGATGGACAAGGCCTCTGTGTGTGGATGGACAAGGTCTCAGTGTGTGGATGGACAAGGTCCCTGTGTGTGGATGAACAAGGTCACCGTGTGTGGATGGACAAGGTCACTGTGTGTGAATGGACAAGGTCTCAGTGTGTGGATGGACAAGGTCACTGTGTGTGGATGGACAAGGTCACTGTGTGTGAATGGACAAGGTCTCAGTGTGTGGATGGTCAAGGTCTCTGTGCGTGGATGGACAAGGTCTCAGTGTGTGGATGGACAAGGTCACTGTGTGTGGATGGACAAGGTCTCAGTGTGTGGATGGACAAGGTCACTGTGTGTGGATGAACAAGGTCACTGTGCGTGGATGAACAAGGTCTCTGTGTGTAGATGGACAAGGTCTCAGTGTGTGGATGAACAAGGTCTCTGTGTGTGGATGGACAAGGTCTCAGTGTGTGGATGGACAAGGTCTCAGTGTGTGGATGGACAAGGTCTCTGCGTGTGGATTGACAAGGTCACCGTGTGTGGATGGACAAGGTCTCAGTGTGTGAATGGACAAGGTCACTGTGTGTGGATGGACAAGGTCTCTGTGTGTGGATGGACAAGGTCACTGTGTGTGGATGGACAAGGTCTCAGTGTGTGGATGGACAAGAACCCTGTGTGTAGATGGACAAGGTCTCCGTGTGTGGATGGACAAGGTCACTGTGTGTGGATGGACAAGGTCACCGTGTGTGGATGGACAAGGTCACCGTGTGTGGATGGACAAGGTCACCGTGTGAGGATGAACAAGGTCTCAGTGTGTGGATGAACAAGGTCACTGTGTGTGGATGGACAAGGTCACTGTGTGTGGATGGACAAGGTCACCGTGTGTGGATGGACAAGGTCTCTGTGTGTGGATGGACAAGGTCACCGTGTGTGGATGGACAAGGTCTCAGTGTGTGGATGGACAAGGTCTCAGTGTGTGGATGGACAAGGTCCCTGTGTGTGGATGGACAAGGTCTCAGTGTGTGGATGGACAAGGTCTCAGTGTGTGGATGGACAAGGTCACTGTGTGTAGATGGACAAGGTCACTGTGTGTAGATGAACAAGGTCACTATGTGTGGATGAACAAGGTCTCTGTGTGTAGATGAACAAGGTCTCAGTGTGTGGATGAACAAGGTCTCTGTGTGTGGATGGACTAGGTCACTGTGTGTGAATGGACAAGGTCACTGTGTGTAGATGGACAAGGTCACTGTGTGTAGATGAACAAGTTCACTATGTGTGGATGAACAAGGTCTCTGTGTGTAGATGAACAAGGTCACTGTGTGTGGATGGACAAGGTCACTGTGTGTAGATGAACAAGGTCTCTGTGTGTGGATGGACAAGGTCACTGTGTGTGGATGGACAAGGTCTCAGTGTGTGGATGGACAAGGTCTCAGTGTGTGGATGGACAAGGTCTCAGTGTGTGGATGGACAAGGTCCCTGTGTGTGGATGGACAAGGTCACTGTGTGTGGATCGTCAAGGTCTCAGTGTGTGGATGGACAAGGTCTCAGAGTGTGGATGGACATGGTCGCAGTGTGTGGATGGACAAGGTCACCGTGTGTGGATGGACAAGGTCACCGTGTGAGGATGAACAAGGTCTCTGTGTGTGGATGGACAAGGTGTCAGTGTGTGGATGGACAAGGTCACCGTGTGAGGATGAACAAGGTCTCTGTGTGTAGATGAACAAGGTCACTATGTGTGGATGAACAAGGTCTCTGTGTGTAGATGAACAAGGTCACTGTGTGTGGATGAACAAGGTCTCTGTGTGTGGATGGACTAGGTCACTGTGTGTGGATGGACAAGGTCTCTGTGTGTAGATGAACAAGGTCACTGTGTGTGCATGGACAAGGTCTCTGTGTGTAGATGAACAAGGTCACTGTGTGTGGATGAACAAGGTCTCTGTGTGTGGATGGACAAGGTCCCTGTGTGTGGATGTACAAGGTCTCTGTGTGTAGATGAACAAGGTCACTGTGTGTGGAGGGACAAGGTCACTGTGTGTAGATGAACAACGTCACTGTGCGTGAATGGACAAGGTCCCTGTGTGTGAATGGACAAGGTCACTGTGTGTGGATGAACAAGGTCACTGTGTGTGGATGGACAAGGTCTCTGTGTGTGGATGAACAAGGTCCCTGTGTGTGGATGAACAAGGTCACTGTGTGTGGATGAACAAGGTCACCGTGTGTGGATGGACAAGGTCATCGTGTGTGAATGGACAAGGTCTCTGTGTGTGGATGGACAAGGTCTCTGTGTGTGAATGAACAACGTCACTGTGTGTGGATGAAAAAGGTCACTGTGTGTGGATGAACAAGGTCACCGTGTGTGGATGAACAAGGTCCCTGTGTGTGGATGGACAAGGTCTCAGTGTGTGAATGGACAAGGTCACTGTGTGTGGATGAACAAGGTCACTGTGTGTGGATGGACAAGGTCAGTGTGTGTAGATGGACAAGGTCTCTGTGTGTGGATGAACAAGGTCACTGTGTGTGGATGGACAAGGTCACTGTGTGTGGATGGACAAGGTCTCAGTGTGTGAATGGACAAGGTCACTGTGTGTGGATGAACAAGGTCACTGTGTGTGGATGGACAAGGTCACTGTGTGTAGATGGACAAGGTCTCTGTGTGTGGATGAACAAGGTCACTGTGTGTAGATGGACAAGGTCACTGTGTGTGGATGAACAAGGTCACTGTGTGTGGATGGACAAGGTCACCGTGTGTGGATGGACAAGGTCTCTGTGTGTGAATGGACAAGGTCACAGTGTGTGGATGAACAAGGTCACCGTGTGTGGATGAACAAGGTCCCTGTGTGTGGATGAACAAGGTCTCTGTGTGTGGATGAACAAGGTCACTGTGTGTGGATGAACAAGGTCACCGTGTGTGGATGAACAAGGTCCCTGTGTGTGGATGGACAAGGTCTCAGTGTGTGAATGGACAAGGTCACTGTGTGTGGATGAACAAGGTCACTGTGTGTGGATGGACAAGGTCACTGTGTGTAGATGGACAAGGTCTCAGTGTGTGGATGAACAAGGTCACTGTATGTGGATGGACAAGGTCACTGTGTGTGGATGACCGAGGTCACCGTGTGTGGATGAACAAGGTCACCGTGTGTGGATGAACAAGGTCACTGTGTGTGGATGGACAAGGTCTCAGTGTGTGGATGAACAAGGTCACTGTGTGTGAATGGACAAGGTCACTGTGTGTGGATGAACAAGGTCATCGTGTGTGAATGGAGAAGGTCACTGTGTGTGGATGGACAAGGTCTCTGTGTGTGGATGAACAAGGTCCCTGTGTGTGGATGAACAAGGTCACTGTGTGTGGATGAACAAGGTCACCGTGTGTGGATGGACAAGGTCATCGTGTGTGAATGGACAAGGTCACTGTGTGTGGATGGACAAGGTCACTGTGTGTAGATGGACAAGGTCTCTGTGTGTGGATGAACAAGGTCACTGTGTGTAGATGGACAAGGTCACTGTGTGTGGATGAACAAGGTCACTGTGTGTGGATGGACAAGGTCACAGTGTGTGGATGGACAAGGTCTCTGTGTGTGAATGGACAAGGTCACAGTGTGTGGATGAACAAGGTCACCGAGTGTGGATGAACAAGGTCCCTGTGTGTGGATGAACAAGGTCACTGTGTGTGGATGAACAAGGTCACCGTGTGTGGATGAACAAGGTCCCTGTGTGTGGATGAACAAGGTCACTGTGTGTGGATGAACAAGGTCACCGTGTGTGGATGAACAAGGTCCCTGTGTGTGGATGAAGAAGGTCACTGTGTGTGGATGAACAAGGTCACCGTGTGTGGATGGACAAGGTCCCTGTGTGTGGATGGACAAGGTCACTGTGTGTGGATGGACAAGGTCTCTGTGTGTGGATGGACAAGGTCACTGTGTGTGGATGGACAAGGTCCCTGTGTGTGGATGGACAAGGTCCCTGTGTGTGGATGGACAAGGTCTCAGTGTGTGGATGGACAAGGTCACCGTGTGTGGATGGACAAGGTCCCTGTGTGTGGATGGACAAGGTCACTGTGTGTGGATGGACAAGGTCACTGTGTGTGGATGGACAAGGTCCCTGTGTGTGGATGGACAAGGTCTCAGTGTGTGAATGGACAAGGTCACCGTGTGTGGATGGACAAGGTCCCTGTGTGTGGATGGACAAGGTCACTGTGTGTGGATGGACAAGGTCCCTGTGTGTGGATGGACAAGGTCCCTGTGTGTGGATGGACAAGGTCTCAGTGTGTGGATGAACAAGGTCCCTGTGTGTGGATGAACAAGGTCACCGTGTGTGGATGGACAAGGTCACTGTGTGTGAATGGACAAGGTCTCAGTGTGTGGATGATCAAGGTCACTGTGTGTGGATGGACAAGGTCTCTGTGTGTGGATGGACAAGGTCTCAGTGTGTGGATGAACAAGGTCACCGTGTGTGGATGAACAAGGTCCCTGTGTGTGGATGAACAAGGTCACTGTGTGTGGATGAACAAGGTCACCGTGTGTGGATGGACAAGGTCACTGTGTGTGGATGGACAAGGTCACAGTGTGTGGATGAACAAGGTCCCTGTGTGTGGATGGACAAGGTCACAGTGTGTGGATGAACAAGGTCCCTGTGTGTGGATGAACAAGGTCTCTGTATGTGGATGAACAAGGTCTCTGTGTGTGAATGGACAAGGTCACTGTATGTGAATGGACAAGGTCACTGTGTGTGGATGGACAAGGTCACCGTGTGTGGATGAACAAGGTCCCTGTGTGTGGATGATCAAGGTCTCTGTGTGTGGATGAACAACGTCTCTGTGTGTGAATGGACAAGGTCACTGTATGTGGATGGACAAGGTCACTGTGTGTGGATGACCGAGGTCTCTGTGTGTGGATGAACAAGGTCTCTGTGTGTGAATGGACAAGGTCACTGTGGGTGGATGGACAAGGTCTCTTTGTGTGGATGGACAAGGTCACTGTGTGTGGATGAACAAGGTCACTGTGTGTGAATGGACAAGGTCACAGTGTGTGGATGAACAAGGTCCCTGTGTGTAGATGGACAAGGTCTCTGTGTGTGGATGAACAAGGTCACTGTGTGTAGATGGACAAGGTCACTGTGTGTGGATGAACAAGGTCACTGTGTGTGGATGGACAAGGTCACAGTGTGTGGATGGACAAGGTCTCTGTGTGTGAATGGACAAGGTCACAGTGTGTGGATGAACAAGGTCACCGTGTGTGGATGAACAAGGTCCCTGTGTGTGGATGAACAAGGTCACTGTGTGTGGATGAACAAGGTCACCGTGTGTGGATGAACAAGGTCCCTGTGTGTGGATGAACAAGGTCACTGTGTGTGGATGAACAAGGTCACCGTGTGTGGATGAACAAGGTCACTGTGTGTGGATGGACAAGGTCTCAGTGTGTGGATGAACAAGGTCACTGTGTGTGAATGGACAAGGTCACTGTGTGTGGATGAACAAGGTCATCGTGTGTGAATGGAGAAGGTCACTGTGTGTGGATGGACAAGGTCTCTGTGTGTGGATGAACAAGGTCCCTGTGTGTGGATGAACAAGGTCACTGTGTGTGGATGAACAAGGTCACCGTGTGTGGATGGACAAGGTCATCGTGTGTGAATGGACAAGGTCACTGTGTGTGGATGGACAAGGTCACTGTGTGTAGATGGACAAGGTCTCTGTGTGTGGATGAACAAGGTCACTGTGTGTAGATGGACAAGGTCACTGTGTGTGGATGAACAAGGTCACTGTGTGTGGATGGACAAGGTCACAGTGTGTGGATGGACAAGGTCTCTGTGTGTGAATGGACAAGGTCACAGTGTGTGGATGAACAAGGTCACCGAGTGTGGATGAACAAGGTCCCTGTGTGTGGATGAACAAGGTCACTGTGTGTGGATGAACAAGGTCACCGTGTGTGGATGAACAAGGTCCCTGTGTGTGGATGAACAAGGTCACTGTGTGTGGATGAACAAGGTCACCGTGTGTGGATGAACAAGGTCCCTGTGTGTGGATGAAGAAGGTCACTGTGTGTGGATGAACAAGGTCACCGTGTGTGGATGGACAAGGTCCCTGTGTGTGGATGGACAAGGTCACTGTGTGTGGATGGACAAGGTCTCTGTGTGTGGATGGACAAGGTCACTGTGTGTGGATGGACAAGGTCCCTGTGTGTGGATGGACAAGGTCCCTGTGTGTGGATGGACAAGGTCTCAGTGTGTGGATGGACAAGGTCACCGTGTGTGGATGGACAAGGTCCCTGTGTGTGGATGGACAAGGTCACTGTGTGTGGATGGACAAGGTCACTGTGTGTGGATGGACAAGGTCCCTGTGTGTGGATGGACAAGGTCTCAGTGTGTGAATGGACAAGGTCACCGTGTGTGGATGGACAAGGTCCCTGTGTGTGGATGGACAAGGTCACTGTGTGTGGATGGACAAGGTCCCTGTGTGTGGATGGACAAGGTCCCTGTGTGTGGATGGACAAGGTCTCAGTGTGTGGATGAACAAGGTCCCTGTGTGTGGATGAACAAGGTCACCGTGTGTGGATGGACAAGGTCACTGTGTGTGAATGGACAAGGTCTCAGTGTGTGGATGATCAAGGTCACTGTGTGTGGATGGACAAGGTCTCTGTGTGTGGATGGACAAGGTCTCAGTGTGTGGATGAACAAGGTCACCGTGTGTGGATGAACAAGGTCCCTGTGTGTGGATGAACAAGGTCACTGTGTGTGGATGAACAAGGTCACCGTGTGTGGATGGACAAGGTCACTGTGTGTGGATGGACAAGGTCACAGTGTGTGGATGAACAAGGTCCCTGTGTGTGGATGGACAAGGTCACAGTGTGTGGATGAACAAGGTCCCTGTGTGTGGATGAACAAGGTCTCTGTATGTGGATGAACAAGGTCTCTGTGTGTGAATGGACAAGGTCACTGTATGTGAATGGACAAGGTCACTGTGTGTGGATGGACAAGGTCACCGTGTGTGGATGAACAAGGTCCCTGTGTGTGGATGATCAAGGTCTCTGTGTGTGGATGAACAACGTCTCTGTGTGTGAATGGACAAGGTCACTGTATGTGGATGGACAAGGTCACTGTGTGTGGATGACCGAGGTCTCTGTGTGTGGATGAACAAGGTCTCTGTGTGTGAATGGACAAGGTCACTGTGGGTGGATGGACAAGGTCTCTTTGTGTGGATGGACAAGGTCACTGTGTGTGGATGAACAAGGTCACTGTGTGTGAATGGACAAGGTCACAGTGTGTGGATGAACAAGGTCCCTGTGTGTAGATGGACAAGGTCTCTGTGTGTGGATGAACAAGGTCACTGTGTGTAGATGGACAAGGTCACTGTGTGTGGATGAACAAGGTCACTGTGTGTGGATGGACAAGGTCACAGTGTGTGGATGGACAAGGTCTCTGTGTGTGAATGGACAAGGTCACAGTGTGTGGATGAACAAGGTCACCGTGTGTGGATGAACAAGGTCCCTGTGTGTGGATGAACAAGGTCACTGTGTGTGGATGAACAAGGTCACCGTGTGTGGATGAACAAGGTCCCTGTGTGTGGATGAACAAGGTCACTGTGTGTGGATGAACAAGGTCACCGTGTGTGGATGAACAAGGTCCCTGTGTGTGGATGAACAAGGTCAACGTGTGTGGATGGACAAGGTCACTGTGTGTGGATGGACAAGGTCACAGTGTGTGGATGAACAAGGTCCCTGTGTGTGGATGGACAAGTTCACAGTGTGTGAATGAACAAGGTCCCTGTGTGTGGATGAACAAGGTCCCTGTGTGTGGATGAACAAGGTCTCTGTATGTGGATGAACAAGGTCTCTGTGTGTGAATGGACAAGGTCACTGTATGTGAATGGACAAGGTCCCTGTGTGTGGATGGACAAGGTCTCTGTGTGTGGATGGACAAGGTCACTGTGTGTGGATGGACAAGGTCACCGTGTGTGGATGGACAAGGTCACAGTGTGTGGATGAACAAGGTCACTGTGTGTGGATGAACAAGGTCACTGTGTGTGGATGAACAAGGTCACTGTGTGTGGATGGACAAGGTCACTGTGTGTGGATTGACAAGGTCACCGTGTGTGGATGAACAAGGTCACTGTGTGTGGATGGACAAGGTCACAGTGTGTGGATGAACAAGGTCACTGTGTGTGGATGAACAAGGTCTCTGTGTGTGGATGAACAAGGTCTCTGTGTGTGGATGGACAAGGTCTCAGTGTGTGAATGGACAAGGTCACTGTGTGTGGATGGACAAGGTCACCGTGTGTGGATGAACAAGGTCCCTGTGTGTGGATGAACAAGGTCTCTGTGTGTGGATGAACAAGGTCTCTGTGTGTGAATGGACAAGGTCACTGTATGTGGATGGACAAGGTCACTGTGTGTGGATGACCGAGGTCTCTGTGTGTGGATGAACAAGGTCTCTGTGTGTGAATGGACAAGGTCACTGTATGTGGATGGACAAGGTCACTGTGTGTGGATGACCGAGGTCACTGTGTGTGGATGAACAAGGTCACCGTGTGTGGATGAACAAGGTCACTGTGTGTGGATGAACAAGGTCTCTGTGTGTGGATGAACAAGGTCACAGTGTGTGGATGAACAAGGTCACCGTGTGTGGATGGACAAGGTCACGGTGTGTGGATGAACAATGTCACCGTGTGTGGATGGACAAGGTCACTGTGTGTGGATGAACAAGGTCCCTGTGTGTGGATGGACAAGGTCACTGTGTGTGGATGGACAAGGTCACTGTGGGTGGATGGACAAGGTCTCTGTGTGTGGATGGACAAGGTCACTGTGTGTGGATGAACAAGGTCACTGTGTGTGGATGAACAAGGTCCCTGTGTGTGGATGGACAAGGTCACTGTGTGTGGATGAACAAGGTCACTGTGTGTGGATGAACAAGGTCACAGTGTGTGGATGGACAAGGTCACTGTGTGTGGATGAACAAGGGCTCTGTGTGTGGATGAACAAGGTCTCTGTGTGTGAATGGACAAGGTCACAGTGTGTGGATGGACAAGGTCACTGTGTGTGGAAGAACAAGGTCCCTGTGTGTGGATGGACAAGGTCACTGTGTGTGGATGAACAAGGTCTCTGTGTGTGGATGAACAAGGTCTCTGTGTGTGGATGAACAAGGTCACTGTGTGTGGATGAACAAGGTCTCTGTGTGTGGATGAACAAGGTCACTGTGTATGGATGGACAAGGTCACAGTGTGTGGATGGACAAGGTCACTGTGTGTGGATGGACAAGGTCACTGTGTGTGGATGGACAAGGTCACTGTGTGTGGATGAACAAGGTCTCTGTGTGTGGATGAACAAGGTCTCTGTGTGTGAATGGACAAGGTCCCTGTGTGTGGATGAACAAGGTCACTGTGTGTGGATGAACAAGGTCTCTGTGTGTGGATGAACAAGGTCACTGTGTGTGGATGAACAAGGTCCCTGTGTGTGGATGAACAAGGTCACTGTGTGTGGATGAACAAGGTCACTGTGTGTGGATGAACAAGGTCTCAGTGTGTGAATGGACAAGGTCACTGTGTGTGGATGGACAAGGTCACCGTGTGTGGATGAACAAGGTCCCTGTGTGTGGATGAACAAGGTCTCTGTGTGTGGATGAACAAGGTCTCTGTGTGTGAATGGACAAGGTCACTGTATGTGGATGGACAAGGTCACTGTGTGTGGATGACCGAGGTCTCTGTGTGTGGATGAACAAGGTCTCTGTGTGTGAATGGACAAGGTCACTGTATATGGATGGACAAGGTCACTGTGTGTGGATGACCGAGGTCACTGTGTGTGGATGAACAAGGTCACCGTGTGTGGATGAACAAGGTCACTGTGTGTGGATGAACAAGGTCACAGTGTGTAGATGGACAAGGTCACTGTGTGTGGATGGACAAGGTCACTGTGTGTGGATGAACAAGGTCACTGTGTGTGGATGAACAAGGTCTCTGTGTGTGAATGGACAAGGTCACTGTATGTGGATGGACGAGGTCACTGTGTGTGGATGACCGAGGTCTCTGTGTGTGGATGAACAAGGTCTCTGTGTGTGAATGGACAAGGTCACTGTATGTGGATGGACAAGGTCACTGTGTGTGGATGACCGAGGTCTCTGTGTGTGGATGAACAAGGTCTCTGTGTGTGAATGGACAAGGTCACTGTATGTGGATGGACAAGGTCACTGTGTGTGGATGAACAAGGTCACTGTGTATGGATGGACAAGGTCACAGTGTGTGGATGGACAAGGTCACTGTGTGTGGATGGACAAGGTCACTGTGTGTGGATGGACAAGGTCACTGTGTGTGGATGAACAAGGTCTCTGTGTGTGGATGAACAAGGTCACTGTGTGTGAATGGACAAGGTCCCTGTGTGTGGATGAACAAGGTCACTGTGTGTGGATGAACAAGGTCTCTGTGTGTGGATGAACAAGGTCACTGTGTGTGGATGAACAAGGTCCCTGTGTGTGGATGAACAAGGTCACTGTGTGTGGATGAACAAGGTCACTGTGTGTGGATGAACAAGGTCTCAGTGTGTGAATGGACAAGGTCACTGTGTGTGGATGGACAAGGTCACCGTGTGTGGATGAACAAGGTCCCTGTGTGTGGATGAACAAGGTCTCTGTGTGTGGATGAACAAGGTCTCTGTGTGTGAATGGACAAGGTCACTGTATGTGGATGGACAAGGTCACTGTGTGTGGATGACCGAGGTCTCTGTGTGTGGATGAACAAGGTCTCTGTGTGTGAATGGACAAGGTCACTGTATATGGATGGACAAGGTCACTGTGTGTGGATGACCGAGGTCACTGTGTGTGGATGAACAAGGTCACCGTGTGTGGATGAACAAGGTCACTGTGTGTGGATGAACAAGGTCACAGTGTGTAGATGGACAAGGTCACTGTGTGTGGATGGACAAGGTCACTGTGTGTGGATGAACAAGGTCACTGTGTGTGGATGAACAAGGTCTCTGTGTGTGAATGGACAAGGTCACTGTATGTGGATGGACAAGGTCACTGTGTGTGGATGACCGAGGTCTCTGTGTGTGGATGAACAAGGTCTCTGTGTGTAAATGGACAAGGTCACTGTATGTGGATGGACAAGGTCACTGTGTGTGGATGACCGAGGTCTCTGTGTGTGGATGAACAAGGTCTCTGTGTGTGAATGGACAAGGTCACTGTATGTGGATGGACAAGGTCATTGTGTGTGGATGACCGAGGTCACTGTATGTGGATGAACAAGGTCACCGTGTGTGGATGAACAAGGTCACTGTGTGTGGATGAACAAGGTCTCTGTGTGTGGATGAACAAGGTCTCTGTGTGTGAATGGACAAGGTCACTGTATCTGGATGGACAAGGTCACTGTGTGTGGATGACCGAGGTCTCTGTGTGTGGATGAACAAGGTCACTGTGTGTGTATGGACAAGGTCACTGTATGTGGATGGACAAGGTCACTGTGTGTGGATGACCGAGGTCACTGTGTGTGGATGAACAAGGTCACCGTGTGTGGATGAACAAGGTCACTGTGTGTGGATGAACAAGGTCACAGTGTGTAGATGGACAAGGTCACTGTGTGTGGATGAACAAGGTCCCTGTGTGTGAATGGACAAGGTCACTGTATGTGGATGGACAAGGTCCCTGTGTGTGGATGGACAAGGTCACTGTGTGTGGATGGACAAGGTCACTGTGTGTGGATGGACAAGGTCACTGTATGTGGATGGACAAGGTCCCTGTGTGTGGATGAACAAGGTCTCTGTGTGTAGATGAACAAGGTCTCTGTGTGTGGATGAACAAGGTCTCTGTGTGTGGATGAACAAGGTCACTGTGTGTGAATGGACAAGGTCCCTGTGTGTGGCTGGACAAGGTCACTGTGTGTGGATGAACAAGGTCTCTGTGTGTGGATGAACAAGGTCTCTGTGTGTGGATGGACAAGGTCACTGTGTGTGGATGGACAAGGTCACTGTGTGTGGATGACAGAATGTGGATTAACAAGGTCTCTGTGTGTGAATGGACAAGGTCTCTGTATGTGGATGGACAAGCTCTCAGTGTGTGGATGAACAAGGTCACTGTGTGTGGATGGACAAGGTCACAGTGTGTGGATGAACAAGGTCTCTGTGTGTGAATGGACAAGGTCTCTGTATGTGGATAGACAACGTCACTGTGTGTGAATGGACATGGTCCCTGTGTGTGAATGGACAAGGTCACTGTGTGTGGATGAACAAGGTCATCGTGTGTGAATGGACAAGGTCTCAGTGTGTGGATGGACAAGGTCACTGTGTGTGGATGAACAAGGTCTCTGTGTGTGGATGAACAAGGTCTCTGTGTGTGAATGGACAAGGTCTCTGTATGTGGATAGACAACGTCACTGTGTGTGAATGGACAAGGTCCCTGTGTGTAGATGATCAAGGTCATCGTGTGTGAATGGACAAGGTCACTGTGTGTGGATGAACAAGGTCTCTGTGTGTAGATGAACAAGGTCATCGTGTGTGAATGGACAAGGTCACTGTGTGTGGATGAACAAGGTCTCTGTGTGTGGATGGACAAGGTCACTGTGTGTGGATGAACAAGGTCTCTGTGTGTGGATGAACAAGGTCTCTGTGTGTGAATGGACAAGGTCACTGTGTGTGGATGACAGAATGTGGATGGACAAGGTCACTGTGTGTGAATGGACAAGGTCACTGTGTGTGGATGAACAAGGTCTCTGTGTGTGGATGAACAAGGTCTCTGTGTGTGAATGGACAAGGTCACAGTGTGTGGATGACAGAATGTGGATGGACAAGGTCACTGTGTGTGAATGGACAAGGTCACTGTGTGTGGATGAACAACGTCTCTGTGTGTGGATGGACAAGGTCACTGTGTGTGGATGAACAAGGTCTCTGTGTGTGGATGAACAAGGTCTCTGTGTGTGGATGAACAAGGTCTCTGTGTGTGAATGGACAAGGTCACTGTGTGAGGATGGACAAGGTCTCTGTGTGTGGATGAACAAGGTCTCTGTGTGTGGATGAACAAGGTCTCTGTGTGTGAATGGTCAAGGTCCCTGTGTGTGGATGACTGAGGTCACTGTGTGTGGATGGACAAGGTCTCTGTGTGTGGATGAACAAGGTCTCTGTGTGTGAATGGACAAGGTCTCTGTGTGTGGATGAACAAGGTCTCTGTGTGTGGATGAACTAGGTCACTGTGTACGGTCACCACTGGGTAAGACTCTGTTAGTATGCTGGGAGTTTGACTCTGTCACAGAGCAGAAGTAAATGCTGTTGCTATTACCATGGAGAAGGTTCTTGGGAAACTGACAGGTCTGATGTCAGATAAGTCACCTGTACCCGATGGCCTCCACCCAGGGTTCTGAAAGAGGTGGCTGAAGAGATCGTGTAGGCGTTAGTGATGATCGTTCAGGAATCACTGGATGCCGTAGTGGAAATGTCACTCCACTCCTCGAGAAGGGACGGAGGCAGAAGTAGGGAATTTTAGGCCAGTTATCCTGGTTGGGTAGATGTTGGAGTCGATGGTTCCGGATGAGTGTTCGGGGTTATTTGGAAGCGCCTGACAAAATAGGCCAAATTCTTATGGTTTCCTCGGGGGGAAAATCTTGCTCCACAAAGTCTGTGAAGTTCTTTGACGAAATATCCAGCTTTGTTATTTTGGATGAGTGTGTTACTGAATTGCTGGTGGGCATTGCTTGGTGTGTTGGAGCGTGTCCTTGTGGGCAAGGACTAGTAAGACTGGTAAGTAACAGACTGGTAACCTGGAGGTCGCTGGTTCGAGCCCCGGCTGAGGCTGCGCATTTGTATCCTCGAGCAAGGCGGTTAACAACACATCGCTCTGCGACGACACCGGTGCCAAGCTGCATGGGTCCTAGTGCCCTTCCCTTGGGCAACATCGGTGGTGTGGAGAGGGGAAGGCCTGCAGCTGGGGCAGCTGCCGGTCTCCCATAACTCCCATAGGGTCTCTCGAGACTGACGGATGGCCCCCCCACCCCCACCACTTGGTGTGAGGAGCTTTCTGGAGGGGGGGGGTAACTGGGGAGAGGGGCATTGGTGGAGCGAGGGTGTTGTTAGAGGAGGCGGGGTGGGGGAGGAGATTTACAGGATAGAGGAATCTTGGCAGAGCAGGTGCAGACTGCAGACTGAACCACCCACGGTGTTTCAGGAGAGCTCATCTTCCCCACAGATAGCCGGGCAACTTTTCTCCATGTGTGACGGAGTCCACACTGACTCAAGGATCGACGGTGTGTTACTCTCCCCTGTAGCAAGACCCTCCGACGGGTGATCGGGACGGCCCAGCACATCACTGGGACTCAACGACCGGTCCTGGAGACAAAGTCTCCAGCTCTCGATGCTGGTAGCGTCATTGAAGACCCATCCCATCCCGGACATCACCGGGAAGAAGATCATCGGGGCCTCTCTTCCCGCCATCACGGGTATTTACACTGCACGCTGCATCCGCAAAGGAAACAGCATTATGAAGGACCCCACGCACCCCTCATACAAACTCATCTCCCTCCTGCCTGAATGAGCAAGTGCAACAGGCAGTGAAGAGGGCAAATGGAATGTTGGCCTTTGTTACAAGGGGAATTGAGTACAAGAGCAAGGATGTCCTTTTGCATTTGTACAGGGCCCTGGTGAGACCACACCTGGAGTATTGTGTACAGTTTTGGTCTCCAGGGTTAAGGAAGGACATCCTGGCTGTAGAGGAAGTGCAGCGTAGATTCACTAGGTTGATTCCTGGGATGGCAGGGCTGTCTTACGCAGAGAGATTGGAGAGATTGGGCTTGTACACGCTGGAATTGAGGAGATTGAGAGGGGATCTGATTGAAACGTTTAAGATAATTAAAGGATTGAGGCAGGAAATATGTTCCAGATGTTGGGAGAGTCCAGTACCAGAGGGCATGGATTGAGAATAAGAGGTCAGTTATTTAAAACAGAGTTGATGAAGAGCTTCTTCTCCCAGAGAGTTGTGGAGGTGTGGAATGCACTGCCTCGGAAGACGGTGGAGGCCAATTCTCTGGATGCTTTCAAGAAGGAGCTGGATAGATATCTGATGGATAGGGGAATCAAGGGATATGGGGACAAGGCAGGGACTGGGTATTGATAGTGAATGATCAGCCATGATCTCAGAATGGCGGTGCAGACTGGAGGGGCCGAATGGTCTACTTCTGCACCTATTGTCTATTGTCTATTGTCCTGCCGTCTGGGAAAAGGCACTGTAGCATTCGGGCTCTCGTGACCAGACTATGTAACAGTTTCTTCCCCAAGCTATCAGACTCCTCAATACCCAGAGCACGGACTGACACCTTACTGCCCTATTGTCCTGTTTATTATTTATTGTAATGCCTGCACTGTTTTGTGCACTTGATGCAGTCCTGGGTAGGTCTGTAGTCTAGTGTAGTTTTTCTCTGTGTTGTTTTTTTACCTAGTTCAGTCTAGTTTTTGTACTGTGTCATGTAACACCACGGTCCTGAAAAACGTCGTCTCGTTTTTACTGTGTACTGTACCACCAGTTATGGTCGAAATGACAATAAAAGTGACTCGACTTGACGCCGGCCGTTCAATCTCCTGCCGTCTGGTCGGAGACGCAGAAACCTCAAGACAGTGAGAGGGAGGCACAGCTTCTTCCCCGGTGGGGGGGGGGGGGGGTGGTGCAGCTGAATAACGCCGCACCCCCGCTTGCCGACGGCCTCGGACGGTCAAAGTCGGTCGTCGCGTGTCAGTGTGGGGACCGCTCATTTTAGTGAGGCCGGGGCAGCCCCGCAGTCTCGCCGTTTTGATGAAACGACAAAATTCAAAGGGTCGGAGGTCGCGCCCTCGGCGGAGTTCGAGCCGTCGCTCCCCCTCGATGCCGACGGGAGGATGATTTCCAAGTTCTGGGATGAACGTGGGCTGGGGTTTATATTCACCTCCTTCAGCTTCCTGTGCTCTTCCTCCTTGCCGATCGGGGGTTTTGCCCTTGCGGGCAATATTTTAGTTTTTGTGTGAGGGAGGGGGTTGGGGATTCGGGGGCTGATTTTTTTTGGGAGGGGGGCATTTTTCCGCGCGTGGGGGATCTGTTTGTTTTTCCGTTCGAGGGAGAGGGTTGGAGGGGGGGGGAGGGGTGGTCTTGATGTTCCCGTTGTCGATTTTTTCCCCCTTATGAGCAATATGTTAGGTTTTTTTTTAGGGTTTATGTCAGGGCAAGGGGGGGGGGGGTTCTGATGTTCTAATCTGAGAGTTGTGTTCTGCGTACGTACGTTCTGAATGAAAATGACCCTTTGAAACTTTATTATGTTTTGAATGAGGCTGTGAGTTAACCATCTTTGTTTCATTTCAAGTTGAACATTTTTATTAGATCTTCGAAATACAGTCTATAAAGTGACGTAGAACCAGTATTAATCATCTGGATACATTCATTAATCTTTTAAAAATAAAGTAGTGTTGTCTGAAGTATTCACAACAATATAGATATATCAGATAATTATTTATTATAACCTGCAATGAAGGGAGTATTTTAAAAAAAATATGGGTTGAGAAAGTCTGAAAGTCGGTTAATAAATAGCGGTGAACGCGAGCTGGATTTTAACGTTTGAGAGAAGTTTGGATTGGTAGATGGATGGGAGGGGTGTGGGGGGGGTGTGGTCCCAGTGCAGGTTGATGGGAGCAGGCTGCTTCAATGGATTCGGCATGGACTAGATGGGCCGAAGGGCCTGGTGCTTGGCCTAGCTTCTCTGTGGCTGCTCTCAATCTCTTCATCCACTTTCACTTCCCTGGTCCCGACCGCTTCACTATCACCAGGGACGTCCTGTTCCCGGAAACACTTCCGTTCCCCGTCAGGAAGACTTCTTTCTGGACGAAAAGACCCGACCAGTTCTCCTCCACCACCCCCCCCCCCCGATGTCTCCTAATAACCTACCGACCCTCACAGCTAACCGTATAACAATCACAGCACGGAAACAGGCCGTTTCGGCCCTTCTAGTCCGTGCCGGACGCCCACTCTCACCTAGTCCCCCCGACCCATATAACCATATAACAATCACAGCACGGAAACAGGCCATCTCGGCCCTTCTAGTCCGTGCCGGACGCCCACTCTCACCTAGTCCCACTGACCCATATAACCATATAACAATCACAGCACGGAAACAGGCCGTCTCGGCCCTTCTAGTCCGTGCCGAACGCCCACTCTCACCTAGTCCCACCGACCCATATAACCATATAACAATTACAGCACGGAAACAGGCCATCTCGGTCCTTCTAGTCCGTGCCGAACGCTCACTCTCACCTAGTCCCACCGACCCATATAACCATATAACAATCACAGCACGGAAACAGGCCGTCTCGGCCCTTGTAGCCCGTGCCGAACGCCCACTCTCACCTAGTCCCACCGACCCGCACTCAGCCCATAACCCCCCATTCCTTTCCTGTCCATATACCTGTCCAATTTTACTTTAAATGACAATATCGAACCTGCCTCTACCACTTCTACTGGAAGCTCTTTCCACACAGCTACCGCTCTCTGAGTAAAGAAGTTCCCCCTCGTGTTACCCCTAAACTTTTGCCCCCCTGACTCTCAACTCATGTCCTCTTGTTTGAATCTCCCCTACTCTCAATGGAAAAAGCCTATCCACGTCAACTCTATCTATCCCCCTCATAAATTTAAATACCTCTATCAAGTCCCCCCTCAACCTTCTACACTCCAAAGAATAAAGACCTAACTTGTTCAACCTTTCTCTGTAACTTAGATGCTGAAACCCAGGTAACATTCTAGTAAACCTTCTCTGTACTCTCTCTATTTTGTTGACATCTTTCCTATAATTCGGTGACCGGAACTGTACACAATACTCCAAATTCGGCCTCACCAATGCCTTGTACAATTTTAACATCACATCCCAACTCCTATACTCAATGCTCTGATTTATAAAGGCCAGCATACCAAAAGCTTTCTTCACCACCCTGTCCACATGAGATTCCACCTTCAGGGAACTATGCCCCATGATTCCCAGATCACTCTGTTCTACTGCATTCCTCAATGCCCTACCATTTAACTTGGTCTATAGACTTCTTCCAGCCCCGTTTCCGGTAAAAAAAAAATCCTTCCTCTCTGCCGCATCTGTTCTGGAGACGAGCGGCCCATCCTCAGACGTCTGCCCAGCATAGTGGAGCCTGACGAGCTGCCGTTGGAAGGTCCGGCGGGCCGGACGAGGAGAGGAAATGAAAGAACCCTCCACCCTGAGGGAAGTACTACACCCTTGCCCCCTGCACCTCCTCCCGCAGCACCGTTCCAGGGGCTTGTCAAGACCACGAGAGGAGAGGGGTCCTGACGGAGGGTCTCAGCTCGGGGGCGTCTGACCGCTCAGCCCCTGTCCACGGAAGCCGCTGAGTCGTCCCAGCGTCGCGTCGCCCAGTTCCGAACGGAAACCGCTTCGGACACCTCCCTGGGGCGGGAATGAAGACGTCCCGCCCCCACCGCCGACCCTCAGACACACCTTTTGCTCGGCAACCGAGTCCGTCCGAGACGCTAACAGGTGAAAATTCGGGGTGGGAAGGAATCGGGTCATCGCGTCCCTGGGCCAGACCCGCAGGTAACATCCCCGCTAATTTTATTTATTTCTCTCCCCCCCCCACCCCGAACATCCGCCGCTCTGGGCGGGAGGGTTTCCCTTTTTTTTAATAAAAAAACCCCGCTAAGCCCGAAATCTGCGCGGCCCTGGAATAAAACGGTCTGCGGAAGGGAATTCCAGCAGCGCGGCGACGGATGGCTGCGGGCGAGGGGCGTTTCGTCACGGCGCGGCGGTGAGGCTCCGAGGGAGCTGGGCGGTCAGGGCGGACCTCGGGGCTTCAGGAGGGTCTCGTTCACCAGGACCGATGATGGGCTGGGCCGTGTTCTCCGACTCCGACTCCGCGAACACGTGGCACACGTTCTCCGACCTGCCGCCCTGCTCTTGGGCCACGAACGCAAAGATCCTGAGAGATCAACCACAAAACACAGGAAACGATCACCTTCCTGTGTACTCGTGGGGAGGGAAGTGGCGGTGGCCTGCTGGTGGTGCGGGGGGGGGGTGCGGTGAGGGGGTTTAGGCGGTAGGGGAGATGGAGTCGAGATGGGGGAAGCAGAGGGAAAGGGGAAGGGCAAGGCAGAAGAGAGATCGACGGGGAAGATGGGAGGAGGTGGAGGAGGGAGGAGATGGAAGGGAGATGTGGGTGGAGAGGACAGGGGGGAAGAAAGGGACAGGGGAGAGGGGGGATGGGGAGGGGGTGGCGGGGAGAGAGAGGGGGACTAAGGAGACTGGGGGGGATGGGAGAGAGGGGGGACGGGGAGAGAGAGGGGGAGGGGGAGAGAGAGGGGGAGGGGGAGAGAGAGGGGGAGGGGGAGAGAGAGGGGGGAGGGGGAAAGAGAGGGGGAGAGAGAGGAGAGGGGGGGTAGGGGAGAGAGAGGGAGACTGGGGGGGCGGGGAGAGAGAGGGGGACTGGAGAGAGAGGGAGGGATGGGGGGAGAGGGGGACTGGGGAGAGAGTGGGGGACGGGGAGAGAGAGGGAGAGGGGGGAGACGGGGAGAGAGAGGGGGGACAGGGAGAGAGAGGGGGACTGGGAGAGAGAGGTGGCGCACGGGGAGAGAGGGGGGCACGGGGAGAGAGAGGGGGACTGGGGAGTGAGGGGGATGGGAGAGAGAGACGGGGAGAGAGAGATGGGGAGAGAGAGATGGGGGAGAGAGAGATGGGGAGGGAGGGGGAACTGGGAGAGAGGGTGTGAGGGGGATGGGAGAGAGGGGGAGAGAGAGGGGGAGAGAGAGAGACAGGGAGAGAGGGGGTACGGTGAGAGAGAGGGGGTACGGGGGAGAGAGAGGGGGTACGGGGAGAGAGAGGGGGATGGGAGGAGGAGGGAACGGGGAGAGAGAGGGAGACTGGGGGACGGGGAGAGAGAGGGGGACTGGGGAGTGAGGGGATGGGAGAGAGAGACGGGGAGAGAGAGATGGGGGAGAGAGAGATGGGGGAGAGAGAGATGGGGAGAGAGAGATGGGGAGGGAGGGGGAACTGGGAGAGAGGGTGAGAGGGGGATGGGGAGAGAGGGGGGAGAGAGAGAGACAGGGAGAGAGGGGGTACGGTGAGAGAGAGGGGGTACGGGGAGAGAGAGGGGGTACGGGGAGAGAGAGGGGGTACGGGGAGAGAGAGGGGGTACGGGAGAGAGAGGGGGATGGGAGAGAGGAGGGAACAGGGAGAGAGAGGGAGACTGGGGGGACGGGGAGAGAGAGGGGGACTGGGGAGACTGAGGGGGATGGGAGAGAGAGACACGGGGAGAGAGAGACAGGGGGAGGGAGAGGGGGAAGGGAGAGGGAACTGGGATAGAGGGTGACCGGGAATGAGGGACGGGGAGAGAGGGTGATGGGGGACGGGGAGAGAGAGAGAGATGGGGGAGAGAGAGACGGGGGAGAAACACGGAGAGAGAGGGGGACGGGGAGAGAGGGGGACGGGGAGAGAGGGGGATGGGAGAGGGGGAACGGGGAAATGGGGGGGACAGGGAAGTGGTGGTGGACAGGGGAGAGAGACGGGCAGAGAGGGGGAACTGGGAGAGTGGGTGAGGGGAACAGGGAGGGGGGAACGGGGAAGAGCGGGGACGGGGAAGTGGGTGGGGGATGGGGGAGAGAGACGGGGGACAGGGAGCGGGAGAGACGGGAATAGGAGAGAGAATGTGTGAATGTGGGGGAAGGTGGTGTTGAGGTGAGATGATGGGTACACAGGGGTTTGGGAGAGATGAAGTTGAGGTGAAGTGACGGGTGAATTGGAATTGGGGGATAGTTGAAGTGGGAGTTCGGGGGAGGTGACGGTGAGAAGTGAGTTGGGGGGGGAACCGAAGTGGGGGGAGAATTACGGAACATCCGCTCCCCACTACGAACAGATTCTCACCTTGACGGCTTGTTGTCCTTCCGCCACCTGTAACAAGGAGGGAGGAGTCACATTTCCTGGTGTTGACATCTTCTTGCACCCCACACGCTCAGCTCTCCCCCTCCCGGCAGCCTCGATGCGACGGCCAGGTCCCCCGTCACAGGGCAGAGTTTGGCCGCACACGGAGCAGGGGCTTGGTCTAATCACTCTCCGTCTGGACCTGACCAGGCTGCAGTGGCCTGACTAGTAAATCAGTCCCAATACGGGGGGAGTCTAGGACCAGAGGACACAGATAGAGTGGATGTGGAGAGGCTGTTTCCTATAGTGGGGGAGTCTAGGACCAGAGGACACAGATAGAGTGGATGTGGAGAGGATGTTTCCTGTAGTGGGGAGTCTAGGACCAGAGGACACAGGTAGAGTGGATGTGGAGTGGATGTTTCCTATAGTGGGGGAGTCTAGGGACCAGAGGACACAGATAGAGTGGATGTGGAGAGGATGTTTCCTATAGTGGGGAGTCTAGGACCAGAGGACACAGATAGAGTGGATGTGGGAGATGTTTTCTATAGTGGGGGAGTCTAGGTCCAGAGGACACAGATAGAGTGGATGTGGAGAGGATGTTTCCTGTAGTGGGGGAGTCTAGGACCAGAGGAAACAGATAGAGTGGATGTGGAGAGGATGTTTTCCTATAGTGGGGGAGTCTAGGACCAGAGGACACAGATAGAGTGGATGTGGAGAGGATGTTTCCTGTAGTGGGGGAGTCTAGGACCAGAGGACACAGATAGAGTGGATGTGGAGAGGATGTTTCCTATAGTGGGGGAGTCTAGGACCAGAGGACACAGATAGAGTGGATGTGGAGACGATGTTTCCTATAGTGGGGGAGTCTAGGACCAGAGGACACAGATAGAGTGGATGTGGAGAGGATGTTTCCTGTAGTGGGGGTGTCTAGGACCAGAGGACACAGATAGAGTGGATGTGGAGAGGATGTTTCCTATAGTGGGGGAGTCTAGGACCAGAGGACACAGATAGAGTGGATGTGGAGACGATGTTTCCTATAGTGGGGGAGTCTAGGACCAGAGGACACAGATAGAGTGGGTTGTGGAGAGGATGTTTCCTGTAGTGGGGGAGTCTAGGACCAGAGGACACAGATAGAGTGGATGTGGAGAGGATGTTTCCTATAGTGGGGGAGTCTAGGACCAGAGGACACAGGTAGAGTGGATGTGGAGAAGATGTTTCCTGTAGTGGGGGAGTCTAAGACCAGAGGACACAGATAGAGTGGATGTGGAGAGGATGTTTCCTGCAGTGGGGGAGTCTAGGACCAGAGGACACAGATAGAGTGGATGTGGAGAGGATGTTTCCTGTAGTGGGGGAGTCTAGGACCAGAGGACTAAGATAGAGTGGATATGGAGAGGATGTTTCCTATAGTGGGGGAGTCTAGGACCAGAGGACACAGATAGAGTGGATGTGGAGAGGATGTTTCCTGTAGTGGGGGAGTCTAGGACCAGAGGACACAGATAGAGTGGATGTGGAGAAGATGTTTCCTGTAGTGGGGGAGTCTAGGACCAGAGGACACAGATAGAGTGGATGTGGAGAGGATGTTTGCCGTAGTGGGGGAGTCTAGGACCAGAGGACACAGATAGAGTGGATGTGGAGAGGATGTTTCCTGTAGTGGGGGAGTCTAGGACCAGAGGACACAGGTAGAGTGGATGTGGAGAGGATGTTTCATATAGTGGGGGAGTCTAGGACCAGAGGACACAAATAAAGTGGATGTGGAGAGGAAGTTTCCTGTAGTGGGGGCGTCTAGGACCAGAGGACACAAATAGAGTGGATGTGGAGAGGATGTTTCCTGTAGTGGGGGAGTCTAGGACCAGAGGACACAGATAGAGTGGATGTGGAGAGGATGTTTCCTATAGTGGGGGAGTCTAGGACCAGAGGACACAGATAGAGTGGATGTGGAGAGGATGTTTCTGTAGTGGGGGAGTCTAGGACCAAGAGGACACAAAATAGAGTGGATGTGGAGAGGATGTTTCTGTTGTTGGGGTGTCTAGGACCAGAGGACACAGATAGAGTGGATGTGGAGAGGATGTTTCCTATAGTGGGAGAGTCTAGGACCAGAGGACACAGAGAGAGTGGATGTGAAGAGGATGTTTCTACAGTGGGGGAGTCTAGGACCAGAGGACACAGATAGAGTGGATGTGGAGAGGATGTTTCCCATAGTGGGGGAGTCTGGGACCAGAGGACACAGAGAGAGTGGATGTGGAAAGGATGTTTCCTACAGTGGGGGAGTCTAGGACCAGAGGACACAGATAGAGTGGATGTGGAGAGGATGTTTCCTATAGTGGGGATGTCTAGGACCAGAGGACACAGAGAGAGTGGATGTGGAGAGGATGTTTCCTGTAGTGGGGAGTCTAGGACCAGAGGACACAGATAGAGTGGATGTGGAGAGGATGTTTGCCTATAGTGGGGAGTCTAGGACCAGAGGACACAGATAGAGTGATGTGGAGAGGATGTTTCCTGTAGTGGGGGAGTCTAGGACCAGAGGACACAAATAGAGTGGATGTGGAGAGGATGTTTCCTGTTGTTGGGGTGTCTAGGACCAGAGGACACAGATAGAGTGGATGTGGAGAGGATGTTTCCTATAGTGGGGGAGTCTAGGACCAGAGGACACAGATAGAGTGGATGTGGAGAGGATGTTTCCTATAGTGGGGAAGTCTAGGACCAGAGGACACAGATAGAGTGGATGTGGAGAGGATGTTTCCTGTAGTGGGGGAGTCTAGGACCAGAGGACACAGATAGAGTGGATGTGGAGAGGATGTTTCCTATAGTGGGGGAGTCTAGGACCAGAGGACACAGATAGAGTGGATGTGGAGAGGATGTTTCCTGTAGTGGGGGAGTCTAGGACCAGAGGACACAAATAGAGTGGATGTGGAGAGGATGTTTCCTGTTGTTGGGGTGTCTAGGACCAGAGGACACAGATAGAGTGGATGTGGAGAGGATGTTTCCTATAGTGGGGGCGTCTAGGACCAGAGGACACAGAGAGAGTGGATGTGAAGAGGATGTTTCCTGCAGTGGGGGAGTCTAGGACCAGAGGTCACAGATAGAGTGGATGTGGAGAGGATGTTTCCCATAGTGGGGGAGTCTGGGACCAGAGGACACAGAGAGAGTGGATGTGGAGAGGATGTTTCCTACAGTGGGGGAGTCTAGGACCAGAGGACACAGATAGAGTGGATGTGGAGAGGATGTTTCTTCCTATAGTGGGGAAGTCTAGGACCAGAGGACACAGAGAGAGTGGATGTGGAGAAGATGTTTCCTGTAGTGGGGGAGTCTAGGACCAGAGGACACAGATAGAGTGGATGCGGAGAGGATGTTTCCTGTAGTGGGGGAGTCTAGGACCAGAGGACACAGATAGAGTGGATGTGGAGAGGATGTTTCCCATAGTGGGGGAGTCTGGGACCAGAGGACACAGAGAGAGTGGATGTGGAGAGGATGTTTCCTACAGTGGGGGAGTCTAGGACCAGAGGACACAGATAGAGTGGATGTGGAGAGGATGTTTCCTATAGTGGGGAAGTCTAGGACCAGAGGACACAGAGAGAGTGGATGTGGAGAAGATGTTTCCTGTAGTGGGGGAGTCTAGGACCAGAGGACACAGATAGAGTGGATGCGGAGAGGATGTTTCCTGTAGTGGGGGAGTCTAGGACCAGAGGACACAGATAGAGTGGATGTGGAGAGGATGTTACCTACAGTGGGGGAGTCTAGGACCAGAGGACACAGATAGAGTGGCTGTGGAGAGGATGTTTCCTATAGTGGGGAAGTCTAGGACCAGAGGACACAGAGAGAGTGGATGTGGAGAGGATGTTTTCTATTGTGGGGGAGTCTAGGACCAGAGGACACAGATAGAGTGGATGTGGAGAGGATGTTTCCTATAGTGGATACTTGCCACGGTTCTCTGTCCCTGGCCGTTAGAAGTGGCATCGACCCAAACCCTCCCCATCGCCTCCTTTTGCAGCCGATCGCCCACGGCAGAGTTATACTGATCGCGATGTTACTGATGGGGTGAGAGACAGGATTTTTCCAGTGTACCCCGGCACACATGACAGTTTTAAACCCATTTCCCAATCAAGGCTCCGCGGACCCCTTGCTTTGGGTCCATGAGAGGCCGGGAGCCCCTGCTGCCAGTTTGGAAGGCGGGGTGGCTCCTGAGGGGACCTGCCGTCCGGCCGCGACCCCCTCCCCCCCCCCCCCCGGCCGCGCGCCCCTGAAGTATTCTCATTGACCGCCTGCTTACCGCCGCTGCAGAGGGTCCAGGCCGCAGTGTTTGATGGAGCTGGCTTGATAGTGGCGTCGGAAGAACAGCCTGGGGAGGAAGAGCAGGGGAAGGTTCAGTCTCCCTTCGGCCCGTCACGACCTGCTGGCCCTCTTTAACCCACTCCGCATTCAACCTGCTTAGCACTGCCCCCCCCTCCCCCCGATCAGGGCCACGTGAAGAGAGGCCGGTGCACATTGTGCGACCATCCCTGCTGAGTGGGGGCGGGGGGGGGTGGTCTCCCATCCTGTAAAGACACCGCCCCAGAAGAAGGCGATGGCAAACCGCCTCTGTAGAAAAATTTGCCAAGAACAATCACAGTCACGATCGTCCAAGGTGTGTAACCTCCTCTAAGATCGTTCTAACCCTCCCCTCCCACACGGCCCTCTGCCATCCACGTGACTATCTGAGAAACTGTTCAGATGGAATGGGACAGCAGAATCGATGGGCCGAATGTGTTTTCTTTTGATTGTTTGTGTGTAGTTTTTCATGGATTCTGTTGTATTTCTGTATTCTACTGTAAACGCCTGCAAGAAAATTAATCTCAACAAAGCTGTGCCAAACATTTCACAACCTCAGAAATCACTAGGCTGACCCATAGCCCTCTATTTTTCTGAGTTCCATGTGCCTATCCAGAAGTCTCTTAAAAGATAATATCGTATCTGCCCCCACCACTGTCGCCAGCACCCCATTCCACGCACTCATTGCTCTCTGAGTAAAAAACTTACCCCTGACATCTCCTCTGTACCTACTCCCCAGCACCTTAAACCTGTGCCCTCTCGTGGCAGCCATTTCAGCCCCGGGAAAAAGCCTCTGACTGTCCACACGATCAATGCCTCTCATCATCTTGTACACCTCTATCAGGTCACCTCTCATCCTCTGTCGCTCCGAGGAGAAAAGGCCGAGTTCACTCAACCTATTCTCATAAGGCATGCTCCCCAATCCAGGCAACATCCTTGTAAATCTCCTCTGCACCCTTTCTATGGTTTCCACGTCCTTCCTGTAGTGAGGCGACCAGAACTGAGCACAACACTCCGAGTGGGGTCTGACCAGGGTCCTATGTAGCTGCAACATTACCTCTCAGCTCCTAAACTCAATCCCACGATTGATGAAGGCCAATACACCGTACGCCTTCTTAACCACAGAGTCAACCTGCGCAGCTGCTTTGAGCGTCCTATGGACTCGGACCCCAAGATCCCTCTGATCCTCGCTCGGACCCCCAGATCCCTCTGATCCTCAGGGTTGTTTATGGGGTCAGATACGCAATTAGATGGTAAATTTACTTCGAACTTTGAACGATATTCTCCGTCTGCACAATGTACGTGTGACTCAGGCTCTTCACTGATCTCTTATCTAATCTGGTTCAGAGCTATTTGCTGTTTCAGAACAAAACAATGCGCTCAAATTCATTCTGTGGTTCTTTGACCGCCCCACTTTCTGGTAGAAGCTGACCCTGTCTGACCTGAACAGTCACAATACAGGCCCTGCAGTGACAGATATGTGCCTACGTCTATTTTGCAGTACTACAAGTCGTGAAATTTGTTTCATTTTCAGGCAGCAGTACAGTGCAATACAGGAAATTACTGTGCTAAAGTTTTTTGGAGCAGACATGTAGTGACGGTGTCACAGACCTTTGCACAGTACTGTGTTTTATCAACGTGGAGCGGGGAGCGAGCTTGTAAATCCGGCGGGGAGCAGGGGACGTTGGGAATGGCGAGGGTGGGGCGCGGCGGGAAAGGGTGTATGGGACAGGTGGCAGACGGGGAGAGCCAGGCGAGGTGTTGGTGCAGTCACACCCAGCCCTGAGACACCGGGCAACGGGAATTTGACCCCAAACAGTCCGTTCGCTGATCATTGCTGAATGTCTCTCCGGTGCTTCCCGCTCCCTCCCCCTTTCCCCAACCGTGATTCCCCTGTCCCTGCCCCTCTTCCCCACTCTCAGTCCACAGTAGAGACCCAGATTAGAATCAGGTTAATCATCACTCACACAGCAGCAGGACAGTACAATACATAGAATCACTACAGTACTGTGCTAAAGTCTTAGGCACCCCAGCTATAGATGTACCTAAAATATTTGCACAATAGTCTGTACCGAGAAATACTTATTATGTGAGATTTGTGTCTGATTCTTGACTTCCCAACAGCCCTCTGATAGAATGGCCCAACGGGCTGAATGGCCCACTTCAACTACCTCAACTCGCGATCTGAAAACAAGCCGAGCCCTGCTCCTTACTTCCGCTTGCTGTCCGTGAGGGTGATGCCCTGTTCCGTCACTTTGAAATGGACGGTGGTGGCCTCGGGCAGGGGCCCCTGCTCCAGCACGTAGGAGGCAGCTTTCAGGACGGCCTGGGGGCCCGACAGAGATTCCATGGCGACGGACTTCAGGTACAAAACACAGTGATCTGGGGGACGGAAGAAGGATTCGAGATTTAACATCGCTTAACGTCATTCCATGCTCAGAGCTGTAAAGGAGGGCGGAATAATTGTTACTCCGGATCCCACAACAAAAAAAAACATGATTAGATAAAGAACACCATAAAAAACACACGATAATAAATATAAACACATGTGATATTTGATACACACATGTTGAGTGTATGTCCATAAAGTGACGCTGGGCACAGGAGTGTCTGTACACAAGGTGACTCTGACAGGAAATGATAAAGTAGTGGTGATTGGGGGTGTGGAGGGGTGGGTCAGTGGGTGGTTGGGGGTGTGGAGGGGTGGGTCAGTGGGTGATTGGGTGTGTGGAGGAGTGGGTCAGTGGGTGATTGGCGGTGTGGAGGGGTGGGTCAGTGGGTGATTGGGGTTGTGGAGGGGTGGGTCAGTGGGTGATTGGGTGTGTGGAGGAGTGGGTCAGTGGGTGATTGGCGGTGTGGAGGGGTGGGTCAGTGGGTGATTGGGGTTGTGGAGGGGTGGGTCAGTGGGTGATTGGGGGTGTGGAGGGGAGGGTCAGTGGGTGAATGGGGGGTGTGGAGGGGTGGGTCAGTGGGTGATTGAGTGTGTGGAGGGGTGGCACAGTGGGTGGTTGGGGATGTGGAGGGGTGGGTCAGTGGGTGATTGGGGGTGTGGAGGGGTGGGTCAGTGGGTGATTGGGTGTGTGGAGGGGTGGGTCAGTGGGTGATTGGGTGTGTGGAGGGGTGGGTCAGTGGGTGGTTGGGGTTGTGGAGGGGTGGGTCAGTGGGTGGTTGTGTGTGTGGAGGGGTGGGTCAGTGGATGATTGGGGATGTGGAGGGGTGGGTCAGTGGGTGATTGGGGGTGTGGAGGGGAGGGTCAGTGGGTGAATGGGGGGTGTGGAGGGGTGGGTCAGTGGGTGATTGAGTGTGTGGAGGGGTGGCACAGTGGGTGGTTGGGGATGTGGAGGGGTGGGTCAGTGGGTGATTGGGGGTGTGGAGGGGTGGGTCAGTGGGTGATTGGGTGTGTGGAGGGGTGGGTCAGTGGGTGATTGGGTGTGTGGAGGGGTGGGTCAGTGGGTGGTTGGGGTTGTGGAGGGGTGGGTCAGTGGGTGGTTGTGTGTGTGGAGGGGTGGGTCAGTGAGTGATTGGGGAGAGTGGAGGGGTGGGTCAGTGGGTGATTGAGTGTGTGGAGGGGTGGCACAGTGGGTGATTGGGGGTGTGGAGGGGTGGGTCAGTGGGTGATTGGGTGTGTGGAGGGGTGGGTCAGTGGGTGATTGGGTGTGTGGAGGGGTGGGTCAGTGGGTGGTTGTGTGTGTGGAGGGGTGGGTCAGTGAGTGATTGGGGAGAGTGGAGGGGTGGGTCAGTGGGTGATAGGGGGTGTGGAGGGGTGGGTCAGTGGGTGAATGGGGGGTGTGGAGGGGTGGGTCAGTGGGTGATTGAGTGTGTGGAGGGGTGGCACAGTGGGTGGTTGGGGATGTGGAGGGGTGGGTCAGTGGGTGATTGGGGGTGTGGAGGGGTGGGTCAGTGGGTGATTGGGTGTGTGGAGGGGTGGGTCAGTGGGTGATTGGGTGTGTGGAGGGGTGGGTCAGTGGGTGGTTGGGGTTGTGGAGGGGTGGGTCAGTGGGTGGTTGTGTGTGTGGAGGGGTGGGTCAGTGAGTGATTGGGGAGAGTGGAGGGGTGGGTCAGTGGGTGATAGGGGGTGTGGAGGGGTGGGTCAGTGAGTGATTGGGTGTGTGGAGGGGTGGGTCAGTGGGTGATTGGGTGTGTGGAGGGGTGGGTCAGTGGGTGATTGGGGATGTGGAGGGGTGGGTCAGTGGGTGATTGGGGGTGTTGAGGGGAGAGTCAGTGGGTGAATGGGGGGTGTGGAGGGGTGGGTCAGTGGGTGATTGGGTGTGTGGAGGGGTGGCTCAGTGGGTGGTTGGGTGTGTGGAGGAGTGGGTCAGTGAGTGATTGGGGTTGTGTAGGGATGGGTCAGTGGGTGACTGGGTGTGTGGAGGAGTGGGTCAGTGGGTGGTTGGGGTTGTGGAGGGGTGGGTCAGTGGGTGGTTGTGTGTGTGGAGGGGTGGGTCAGTGAGTGATTGGGGAGAGTGGAGGGGTGGGTCAGTGGGTGATAGGGGGTGTGGAGGGGTGGGTCAGTTTGTGATTGGGGAGTGTGGAGGGGTGGGTCAGTGGGTGATAGGGGGTGTGGAGGGGTGGGTCAGTGGGTGATTGGGTGTGTGGAGGGGTGGGTCAGTGAGTGATTAGGTGTGTGGAGTGGAGGGTCAGTGGGTGATTGGCGGTGTGGAGGGGTGGGTCAGTGGGTGGTTGGGGTTGTGGAGGGGTGGGTCAGTGGGTGGTTGTGTGTGTGGAGGGGAAGGTCAGTGGGTGATTGGGGGTGTGGAGTGGTGGGTCAGTGGGTGATGGGGGGTGTGGAGAGGTGGGTCAGTGGGTGATTGGGGGTGTGGAGGGCTGGGTCAGTGGGTGATTGGGGGTGTGGAAGGGTGGGTCAGTGGGTGATTGGGGGTGTAGAGGGGTGGGTCAGTGGGTGGTTGGGGGTGTGGAGGGGTAGGTCAGTGAGGGATTGGGGGTGTGGAGGGGTGGGTCAGTGGGTGATTGGGGGTGTGGAGGAGTGGGTCAGTGGGTGATTGGGGGGTGTGCAGGGGTGGGTCAGTGGGTGATTGGGGGTATGTGGAGGGGTGGGTCAGTGGGTGATTGGGGGTGTGTGGAGGGGTGGGGCAGTGGGTGATTGGGGGTGTGTGGAGGGGTGGGTCAGTGGGTGATTGAAGGTGTGTGGAGGAGTGGGTCAGTGGGTGATTGGCGGTGTGGAGGGGTGGGTCAGTGGGTGATTGGGGTTGTGGAGGGGTGGGTCAGTGGGTGATTGGGGAGTGAGGAGGAGTGGGTCAGTGGGTGATTGGGGCGTGGAGGGGTGGGTCAGTAGGTGATTGGGGGTGTGGAGTGGTGGGTCAGTGGGTGATTGGGGGTGTGGAGCGGTGGGTCAGTGGGTGATTGAAGGTGTGTGGAGGAGTGGGTCAGTGGGTGATTGGCGGTGTGGAGGGGTGGGTCAGTGGGTGATTGGGGTTGTGGAGGGGTGGGTCAGTGGGTGATTGGGGAGTGAGGAGGAGTGGGTCAGTGGGTGATTGGGGCGTGGAGGGGTGGGTCAGTGGGTGATTGGGTCTGTGGAGGAGTGGGTCAGTGGGTGGTTGGGGTTGTGGAGGGGTGGGTCAGTGGGTGGTTGTGTGTGTGGAGGGGTGGGTCAGTGAGTGATTGGGGAGAGTGGAGGGGTGGGTCAGTGGGTGATAGGGGGTGTGGAGGGGTGGGTCAGTGAGTGATTGGGGAGTGTGGAGGGGTGGGTCAGTGGGTGATAGGGGGTGTGGAGGGGTGGGTCAGTGGGTGATTGGGTGTGTGGAGGGGTGGGTCAGTGAGTGATTAGGGGTGTGGAGGGGAGGGTCAGTGGGTGATTGGCGGTGTAGAGGGGTGGGTCAGTGGGTGGTTGGGGTTGTGGAGGGGTGGGTCAGTGGGTGGTTGTGTGTGTGGAGGGGTGGGTCAGTGGGTGATTGGGGGTGTGGAGTGGTGGGTCAGTGGGTGATGGGGGGTGTGGAGAGGTGGGTCAGTGGGTGATTGGGGGTGTGGAGGGCTGGGTCAGTGGGTGATTGGGGGTGTGGAAGGGTGGGTCAGTGGGTGATTGGGGGTGTAGAGGGGTGGGTCAGTGGGTGGTTGGGGGTGTGGAGGGGTAGGTCAGTGAGGGATTGGGGGTGTGGAGGGGTGGGTCAGTGGGTGATTGGGGGTGTGGAGGGGTGGGTCAGTGGGTGATTGGGGGGTGTGCAGGGGTGGGTCAGTGGGTGATTGGGGGTGTGTGGAGGGGTGGGTCAGTGGGTGATTGGGGGTGTGTGGAGGGGTGGGTCAGTGGGTGATTGGGGTGTGTGGAGGGGTGGGTCAGTGGGTGATTGGGGGTGTGGAGTGGTGGGTCAGTGGGTGATTGGGGGTGTGGAGCGGTGGGTCAGTGGGTGATTGAAGGTGTGTGGAGGGGTGGGTCAGTGGGTGATTGGGTTGTGGAGGGGTGGGTCAGTGGGTGGTTGGGGGTGTGGAGGGGTGGGTCAGTGGGTGAATGGGGGGTGTGGAGGGGTGGGACAGTGTGTGGTTGGGGGTGTGGAGGGGTGGGTCAGTGGGTGATTGGGGGATGTGGAGGGGTGGGTCAGTGGGTGATTGGAGGGTTAGGAGGGGTGGGTCAGTGGGTGGTTGTGTGTGTGGAGGGGTGGGTCAGTGGGTGATTGGGGGTGTGGAGTGGTGGGTCAGTGGGTGATGGGGGGTGTGGAGAGGTGGGTCAGTGGGTGATTGGGGGTGTGGAGGGCTGGATCAGTGGGTGATTGGGGGTGTGGAAGGGTGGGTCAGTGGGTGATTGGGGGTGTAGAGGGGTGGGTCAGTGGGTGGTTGGGGGTGTGGAGGGGTAGGTCAGTGAGGGATTGGGGGTGTGGAGGGGTGGGTCAGTGGGTGATTGGGGGTGTGGAGGGGTGGGTCAGTGGGTGATTGGGGGGTGTGCAGGGGTGGGTCAGTGGGTGATTGGGGGTGTGTGGAGGGGTGGGTCAGTGGGTGATTGGGGGTGTGTGGAGGGGTGGGTCAGTGGGTGATTGGGGGTGTGTGGAGGGGTGGGTCAGTGGGTGATTGGGGGTGTGGAGTGGTGGGTCAGTGGGTGATTGGGGGTGTGGAGCGGTGGGTCAGTGGGTGATTGAAGGTGTGTGGAGGAGTGGGTCAGTGGGTGATTGGCAGTGTGGAGGGGTGGGTCAGTGGGTGATTGGGGTTGTGGAGGGGTGGGTCAGTGGGTGATTGGGGAGTGAGGAGGAGTGGGTCAGTGGGTGATTGGGGCGTGGAGGGGTGGGTCAGTGGGTGATTGGGGAGTGAGGAGGGGTGGGTCAGTGGGTGATTGGGGGTGTGGAGGGGTGGGTCAGTGGGTGATTGGGGATGTGGAGGGGTGGGTCAGTGGGTGATTGGGGGTGTGGAAGTGTGGGTCATTGGGTGATTGGGTGTGTGGAGGGGTGGGTCAGTGAGTGATTGGGTGTGTGGAGGGGTGGGTCAGTGGGTGATTGGGTGTGTGGAGGGGTGGGTCAGTGGGTGATTGGGGATGTGGAGGGGTGGGTCAGTGGGTGATTGGGGGTGTGGAGGGGAGGGTCAGTGGGTGAATGGGGGGTGTGGAGGGGTGGGTCAGTGGGTGATTGAGTGTGTGGAGGGGTGGCTCAGTGGGTGGTTGGGGATGTGGAGGGGTGGGTCAGTGGGTGATTGGGGGTGTGGAGGGGTGGGTCAGTGGGTGATTGGGTGTGTGGAGGGGTGGGTCAGTGGGTGGTTGTGTTTGTGGAGGGGTGGGTCAGTGAGTGATTGGGGAGAGTGGAGGGGTGGGTCAGTGGGTGATAGAGGGTGTGGAGGGGAGGGTCAGTGGGTGAATGGGGGGTGTGGAGGGGTGGGTCAGTGGGTGATTGGGTGTGTGGAGGGGTGGGTCAGTGGGTGATTGGCTGTGTGGAGGGGTGGATCAGTAGGTGGTTGGGGGTGTGGAGGGGTGGTTCAGTAGGTGATTGGGTGTGTGGAGGGGTTTGGTCAGTGGGTGATTGGGGGTGTGTGGAGGGTGGTTCAGTATGTGATTGGGGGTGTGGAGGGGTGGGTCAGTATGTGGTTGGGTGAGTGGAGGGGTGGGTCAGTGGGTGGTTGGGGGTGTGGAGGGGTGGGTCAGTGGGTGATTGGGTGTGTGGAGGAGTGGGTCAGTGGGTGGTTGGGGTTGTGGAGGGGTGGGTCAGTGGGTGGTTGTGTGTGTGGAGGGGTGGGTCAGTGAGTGATTGGGGAGAGTGGAGGGGTGGGTCAGTGGGTGATAGGGGGTGTGGAGGGGAGGGTCAGTGGGTGAATGGGGGGTGTGGAGGGGTGGGTCAGTGGGTGATTGGGTGTGTGGAGGGGTGGCTCAGTGGGTGGTTGGGTGTGTGGAGGAGTGGGTCAGTGGGTGGTTGGGTGTGTGGAGGGGTGGGTCAGTGAGTGATTAGGGGTGTGGAGGGGTGTGTCAGTGGGTGATTGGGTGTGTGGAGGGGTGGGTCAGTGGGTGGTTGTGTTTGTGGAGGGGTGGGTCAGTGAGTGATTGGGGAGAGTGGAGGGGTGGGTCAGTGGGTGATAGAGGGTGTGGAGGGGAGGGTCAGTGGGTGAATGGGGGGTGTGGAGGGGTGGGTCAGTGGGTGATTGGGTGTGTGGAGGGGTGGGTCAGTGGGTGATTGGCTGTGTGGAGGGGTGGATCAGTAGGTGGTTGGGGGTGTGGAGGGGTGGTTCAGTAGGTGATTGGGTGTGTGGAGGGGTTTGGTCAGTGGGTGATTGGGGGTGTGTGGAGGGTGGTTCAGTATGTGATTGGGGGTGTGGAGGGGTGGGTCAGTATGTGGTTGGGTGAGTGGAGGGGTGGGTCAGTGGGTGGTTGGGGGTGTGGAGGGGTGGGTCAGTGGGTGGTTGGGGGTGTGGAGGGGTGGGTCAGTGGGTGATTGGGTGTGTGGAGGAGTGGGTCAGTGGGTGGTTGGGGTTGTGGAGGGGTGGGTCAGTGGGTGGTTGTGTGTGTGGAGGGGTGGGTCAGTGAGTGATTGGGGAGAGTGGAGGGGTGGGTCAGTGGGTGATAGGGGGTGTGGAGGGGAGGGTCAGTGGGTGAATGGGGGGTGTGGAGGGGTGGGTCAGTGGGTGATTGGGTGTGTGGAGGGGTGGCTCAGTGGGTGGTTGGGTGTGTGGAGGAGTGGGTCAGTGGGTGGTTGGGTGTGTGGAGGGGTGGGTCAGTGAGTGATTAGGGGTGTGGAGGGGTGTGTCAGTGGGTGATTGGGTGTGTGGAGGAGTGGGTCAGTGGGTGGTTGGGGTTGTGGAGGGGTGGGTCAGTGGGTGGTTGTGTGTGTGGAGGGGTGGGTCAGTGAGTGATTGGGGAGAGTGGAGGGGTGGGTCAGTGGGTGATAGGGGGTGTGGAGGGGTAGGTCAGTGAGGGATTGGGGGTGTGTTGGGGTGGGTCAGTGGGAGATTGGGGGTGTGGAGGGGTGGGTCAGTGGGTGATTGGGGGGTGTGCAGGGGTGGGTCAGTGGGTGATTGGGGGTGTGTGGAGGGGTGGGTCAGTGGTTGATTGGGGGTGTGTGGAGGGGTGGGTCAGTGGGTGATTGGGGGTGTGTGGAGGGGTGGGTCAGTGGTTGATTGGGGGTGTGTGGAGGGGTGGGTCAGTGGGTGATTGGGGGTGTGTGGAGGGGTGGGTCAGTGGGTGATTGGGTGTGGTGAGGGGTGGGTCAGTGGGTGATTGGGGGTGTGGAGTGGTGGGTCAGTGGGTGATTGGGGGTGTGGAGCGGTGGGTCAGTGGGTGATTGAAGGTGTGTGGAGGGGTGGGTCAGTGGGTGATTGGGTTGTGGAGGGGTGGGTCAGTGGGTGGTTGGGGGTGTGGAGGGGTGGGTCAGTGGGTGATTGGGGGTGTGGAGCGGTGGGTCAGTGGGTGATTGAAGGTGTGTGGAGGAGTGGGTCAGTGGGTGATTGGCGGTGTGGAGGGGTGGGTCAGTGGGTGATTGGGGTTGTGGAGGGGTGGGTCAGTGGGTGATTGGGGCGTGGAGGGGTGGGTCAGTGGGTGATTGGGGAGTGAGGAGGGGTGGGTCAGTGGGTGATTGGGGGTGTGGAGGGGTGGGTCAGTGGGTGATTGGGGATGTGGAGGGGTGGGTCAGTGTGTGATTGGGGGTGTGGAAGGGTGGGTCAGTGGGTGATTGGGTGTGTGGAGGGGTGGGTCAGTGAGTGATTGGGTGTGTGGAGGGGTGGGTCAGTGGGTGATTGGGTGTGTGGAGGGGTGGGTCAGTGGGTGATTGGGGATGTGGAGGGGTGGGTCAGTGGGTGGTTGGGGGTGTGGAGGGGTGGGTCAGTGGGTGATTGGGTGTGTGGAGGAGTGGGTCAGTGGGTGGTTGGGGTTGTGGAGGGGTGGGTCAGTGGGTGGTTGTGTGTGTGGAGGGGTGGGTCAGTGAGTGATTGGGGAGAGTGGAGGGGTGGGTCAGTGGGTGATAGGGGGTGTGGAGGGGAGGGTCAGTGGGTGAATGGGGGGTGTGGAGGGGTGGGTCAGTGGGTGATTGGGTGTGTGGAGGGGTGGCTCAGTGGGTGGTTGGGTGTGTGGAGGAGTGGGTCAGTGGGTGGTTGGGTGTGTGGAGGGGTGGGTCAGTGAGTGATTAGGGGTGTGGAGGGGTGTGTCAGTGGGTGATTGGGTGTGTGGAGGAGTGGGTCAGTGGGTGGTTGGGGTTGTGGAGGGGTGGGTCAGTGGGTGGTTGTGTGTGTGGAGGGGTGGGTCAGTGAGTGATTGGGGAGAGTGGAGGGGTGGGTCAGTGGGTGATAGGGGGTGTGGAGGGGTAGGTCAGTGAGGGATTGGGGGTGTGTTGGGGTGGGTCAGTGGGAGATTGGGGGTGTGGAGGGGTGGGTCAGTGGGTGATTGGGGGGTGTGCAGGGGTGGGTCAGTGGGTGATTGGGGGTGTGTGGAGGGGTGGGTCAGTGGTTGATTGGGGGTGTGTGGAGGGGTGGGTCAGTGGGTGATTGGGGGTGTGTGGAGGGGTGGGTCAGTGGTTGATTGGGGGTGTGTGGAGGGGTGGGTCAGTGGGTGATTGGGGGTGTGTGGAGGGGTGGGTCAGTGGGTGATTGGGTGTGGTGAGGGGTGGGTCAGTGGGTGATTGGGGGTGTGGAGTGGTGGGTCAGTGGGTGATTGGGGGTGTGGAGCGGTGGGTCAGTGGGTGATTGAAGGTGTGTGGAGGGGTGGGTCAGTGGGTGATTGGGTTGTGGAGGGGTGGGTCAGTGGGTGGTTGGGGGTGTGGAGGGGTGGGTCAGTGGGTGATTGGGGGTGTGGAGCGGTGGGTCAGTGGGTGATTGAAGGTGTGTGGAGGAGTGGGTCAGTGGGTGATTGGCGGTGTGGAGGGGTGGGTCAGTGGGTGATTGGGGTTGTGGAGGGGTGGGTCAGTGGGTGATTGGGGCGTGGAGGGGTGGGTCAGTGGGTGATTGGGGAGTGAGGAGGGGTGGGTCAGTGGGTGATTGGGGGTGTGGAGGGGTGGGTCAGTGGGTGATTGGGGATGTGGAGGGGTGGGTCAGTGTGTGATTGGGGGTGTGGAAGGGTGGGTCAGTGGGTGATTGGGTGTGTGGAGGGGTGGGTCAGTGAGTGATTGGGTGTGTGGAGGGGTGGGTCAGTGGGTGATTGGGTGTGTGGAGGGGTGGGTCAGTGGGTGATTGGGGATGTGGAGGGGTGGGTCAGTGGGTGATTGGGGGTGTGGAGGGGAGGGTCAGTGGGTGAATGGGGGGTGTGGAGGGGTGGGTCAGTGGGTGATTGAGTGTGTGGAGGGGTGGCTCAGTGGGTGGTTGGGGATGTGGAGGAGTGGGTCAGTGGGTGATTGGGTGTGTGGAGGGGTGGGTCAGTGGGTGGTTGTGTGTGTGGAGGGGTGGGTCAGTGAGTGATTGGGGAGAGTGGAGGGGTCGGTCAGAAGGTGATAGGGGGTGTGGAGGGGAGGGTCAGTGGGTGATTGGGTGTGTGGAGGGGTGGCTCAGTGGGTGGTTGGGTGTGTGGAGGAGTGGGTCAGTGAGTGATTGGGGTTGTGTAGGGATGGGTCAGTGGGTGATTGGGTGTGTGGAGGAGTGGGTCAGTGGGTGGTTGGGGTTGTGGAGGGGTGGGTCAGTGGGTGGTTGTGTGTGTGTTAGAGGTGGGTCAGTGAGTGATTGGGGAGAGTGGAGGGGTGGGTCAGTGGGTGATAGGGGGTGTGGAGGGGTGGGTCAGTGAGTGATTGGGGAGTGTGGAGGGGTGGGTCAGTGGGTGATAGGGGGTGTGGAGGGGTGGGTCAGTGGGTGATTGGGTGTGTGGAGGGGTGGGTCAGTGAGTGATTAGGGGTGTGGAGGGGAGGGTCAGTGGGTGATTGGCGGTGTAGAGGGGTGGGTCAGTGGGTGGTTGGGGTTGTGGAGGGGTGGGTCAGTGGGTGGTTGTGTGTGTGGAGGGGTGGGTCAGTGGGTGATTGGGGGTGTGGAGTGGTGGGTCAGTGGGTGATGGGGTGTGTGGAGAGGTGGGTCAGTGGGTGATTGGGGGTGTGGAGGGCTGGGTCAGTGGGTGATTGGGGGTGTGGAAGGGTGGGTCAGTGGGTGATTGGGGGTGTAGAGGGGTGGGTCAGTGGGTTGTTGGGGGTGTGGAGGGGTAGGTCAGTGAGGGATTGGGGGTGTGGAGGGGTGGGTCAGTGGGTGATTGGGGGTGTGGAGGGGTGGGTCAGTGGGTGATTGGGGGGTGTGCAGGGGTGGGTCAGTGGGTGATTGGGGGTGTGTGGAGGGGTGGGTCAGTGGGTGATTGGGGGTGTGTGGAGGGGTGGGTCAGTGGGTGATTGGGGTGTGTGGAGGGGTGGGTCAGTGGGTGATTGGGGGTGTGGAGTGGTGGGTCAGTGGGTGATTGGGGGTGTGGAGCGGTGGGTCAGTGGGTGATTGAAGGTGTGTGGAGGGGTGGGTCAGTGGGTGATTGGGTTGTGGAGGGGTGGGTCAGTGGGTGGTTGGGGGTGTGGAGGGGTGGGTCAGTGGGTGAATGGGGGGTGTGGAGGGGTGGGACAGTGTGTGGTTGGGGGTGTGGAGGGGTGGGTCAGTGGGTGATTGGGGGATGTGGAGGGGTGGGTCAGTGGGTGATTGGAGGGTTAGGAGGGGTGGGTCAGTGGGTGGTTGTGTGTGTGGAGGGGTGGGTCAGTGGGTGATTGGGGGTGTGGAGTGGTGGGTCAGTGGGTGATGGGGGGTGTGGAGAGGTGGGTCAGTGGGTGATTGGGGGTGTGGAGGGCTGGATCAGTGGGTGATTGGGGGTGTGGAAGGGTGGGTCAGTGGGTGATTGGGGGTGTAGAGGGGTGGGTCAGTGGGTGGTTGGGGGTGTGGAGGGGTAGGTCAGTGAGGGATTGGGGGTGTGGAGGGGTGGGTCAGTGGGTGATTGGGGGTGTGGAGGGGTGGGTCAGTGGGTGATTGGGGGGTGTGCAGGGGTGGGTCAGTGGGTGATTGGGGGTGTGTGGAGGGGTGGGTCAGTGGGTGATTGGGGGTGTGTGGAGGGGTGGGTCAGTGGGTGATTGGGGGTGTGTGGAGGGGTGGGTCAGTGGGTGATTGGGGGTGTGGAGTGGTGGGTCAGTGGGTGATTGGGGGTGTGGAGCGGTGGGTCAGTGGGTGATTGAAGGTGTGTGGAGGAGTGGGTCAGTGGGTGATTGGCGGTGTGGAGGGGTGGGTCAGTGGGTGATTGGGGTTGTGGAGGGGTGGGTCAGTGGGTGATTGGGGAGTGAGGAGGAGTGGGTCAGTGGGTGATTGGGGCGTGGAGGGGTGGGTCAGTGGGTGATTGGGAAGTGAGGAGGGGTGGGTCAGTGGGTGATTGGGGGTGTGGAGGGGTGGGTCAGTGGGTGATTGGGGATGTGGAGGGGTGGGTCAGTGGGTGATTGGGGGTGTGGAAGTGTGGGTCATTGGGTGATTGGGTGTGTGGAGGGGTGGGTCAGTGAGTGATTGGGTGTGTGGAGGGGTGGGTCAGTGGGTGATTGGGTGTGTGGAGGGGTGGGTCAGTGGGTGATTGGGGATGTGGAGGGGTGGGTCAGTGGGTGATTGGGGGTGTGGAGGGGAGGGTCAGTGGGTGAATGGGGGGTGTGGAGGGGTGGGTCAGTGGGTGATTGAGTGTGTGGAGGGGTGGCTCAGTGGGTGGTTGGGGATGTGGAGGGGTGGGTCAGTGGGTGATTGGGGGTGTGGAGGGGTGGGTCAGTGGGTGATTTGGTGTGTGGAGGGGTGGGTCAGTGGGTGGTTGTGTTTGTGGAGGGGTGGGTCAGTGAGTGATTGGGGAGAGTGGAGGGGTGGGTCAGTGGGTGATAGGGGGTGTGGAGGGGAGGGTCAGTGGGTGAATGGGGGGTGTGGAGGGGTGGGTCAGTGGGTGATTGGGTGTGTGGAGGGGTGGGTCAGTGGGTGATTGGGTGTGTGGAGGGGTGGATCAGTAGGTGGTTGGGGGTGTGGAGGGGTGGTTCAGTAGGTGATTGGGTGTGTGGAGGGGTTTGGTCAGTGGGTGATTGGGGGTGTGTGGAGGGTGGTTCAGTATGTGACTGGGGGTGTGGAGGGGTGGGTCAGTATGTGGTTGGGTGAGTGGAGGGGTGGGTCAGTGGGTGGTTGGGGGTGTGGAGGGGTGGGTCAGTGGGTGATTGGGTGTGTGGAGGAGTGGGTCAGTGGGTGGTTGGGGTTGTGGAGTGGTGGGTCAGTGGGTGGTTGTGTGTGTGGAGGGGTGGGTCAGTGAGTGATTGGGGAGAGTGGAGGGGTGGGTCAGTGGGTGATAGGGGGTGTGGAGGGGAGGGTCAGTGGGTGAATGGGGGGAGTGGAGGGGTGGGTCAGTGGGTGATTGGGTGTGTGGAGGGGTGGCTCAGTGGGTGGTTGGGTGTGTGGAGGAGTGGGTCAGTGGGTGGTTGGGTGTGTGGAGGGGTGGGTCAGTGAGTGATTATGGGTGTGGAGGGGTGTGTCAGTGGGTGATTGGGTCTGTGGAGGAGTGGGTCAGTGGGTGGTTGGGGTTGTGGAGGGGTGGGTCAGTGGGTGGTTGTGTGTGTGGAGGGGTGGGTCAGTGAGTGATTGGGGAGAGTGGAGGGGTGGGTCAGTGGGTGATAGGGGGTGTGGAGGGGTAGGTCAGTGAGGGATTGGGGGTGTGTTGGGGTGGGTCAGTGGGAGATTGGGGGTGTGGAGGGGTGGGTCAGTGGGTGATTGGGGGGTGTGCAGGGGTGGGTCAGTGGGTGATTGGGGGTGTGTGGAGGGGTGGGTCAGTGGTTGATTGGGGGTGTGTGGAGGGGTGGGTCAGTGGGTGATTGGGGGTGTGGAGTGGTGGGTCAGTGGGTGATTGGGGGTGTGGAGCGGTGGGTCAGTGGGTGATTGAAGGTGTGTGGAGGGGTGGGTCAGTGGGTGATTGGGTTGTGGAGGGGTGAGTCAGTGGGTGGTTGGGGGTGTGGAGGGGTGGGTCAGTGGGTGAATGGGGGGTGTGGAGGGGTGGGTCAGTGTGTGGTTGGGGGTGTGGAGGGGTGGGTCAGTGGGTGATTGGGGGATGTGGAGGGGTGGGTCAGTGGGTGATTGGAGGGTTAGGAGGGGTGGGTCAGTGGGTGATTGGGAGTGTGGAGGGGTGGGTCAGTGGGTGATTGGAGGGTTAGGAGGGGTGGGTCAGTGGGTGATTGGGGGTGTGGAGGGTTGGGTCAGTGGGTGAATGGGGTTGTGGAGGGGTGGGTCAGTGGGTGATTGGGTGTGTGGAGGGGTGGGTCAGTGGGTGATTGGGTGTGTGGAGGGGTGGATCAGTAGGTGGTTGGGGGTGTGGAGGGGTGGTTCAGTAGGTGATTGGGCGTGTGGAGGGGTTGGTCAGTGGGTGATTGGGGGTGTGTGGAGGGTGGTTCAGTATGTGATTGGGGGTGTGGAGGGGTGGGTCAGTATGTGGTTGTGTGAGTGGAGGGGTGGGTCAGTGGGTGGTTGGGGGTGTGGAGGGGTGGGTCAGTATGTGGTTGTGTGAGTGGAGGGGTGGGTCAGTGGGTGGTTGGGGGTGTGGAGGGGTGGGTCAGTGGGTGTTTCTGATAGTGGGGGAGTCTACGACCAGAGGACACAGATAGAGTGGATGTGGAGAGGACGTTTCCTATAGTGGGGGAGTCTAGGACCAGAGGACACAGATAGAGTGGATGTGGAGAGGATGTTTCCTATAGTGGGGGAGTCTAGGAGCAGAGGACACAGATAGAGTGGATGTGGAGAGGATGGTTCCTATAGTGGGGGAGTCTAGGACCAGAGGACACAGATAGAGTGGATGTTGAGAGGATGTTTTCTATAGTGGGGGAGTCTAGGACCAGTGGACACAGATAGAGTGGATGTGGAGAGGATATTTCCTATAGTGCGGGAGTCTAGGAGAAGAGAACACAGATAGAGTGGATGTGGAAGGTATGTTTCCTATAGTGGGGAAGTCTAGACCAGAGGACACAGGTGGAGTGGATGTGGAGAGGATGTTTCCTTTAGTGGGGGAGCCTAGGACCAGAGGACACAGATAGAGTGGATGTGGAGAGGATGTTTCCTATAGTGGGGGAGTCTAGGACCTGAGGACACAGACAGAGTGGATGTGGAGGGTATGTTTCCTATAGTGGGGAAGTCTAGACCAGAGGACACAGGTAGAGTGGATGTGGAGAGGATGTTTCCTTTAGTGGGGGAGCCTAGGACCAGAGGACACAGATAGAGTGGATGTGGAGAGGATGTTTCCTATAGTGGGGGAGTCTAGGACCAGAGGACACAGACAGAGTGGATGTGGAGAGTATGTTTCCTATAGTGGGGGGAAGTCTAGGACCAGAGGACACAGATAGAGTGGATGTGGAGAGGATGTTTCCTATAGTGGGGGAGTCCAGGACTAGACGACACAGATAGAATAGGACATCCCTTTAGAACAGAGCTGAGGAGGATTTTCTTTAGCCAGAGGGTGGTGAATCTGTGGAATTCTTTGCCACAGACGACTGTGGAGGCCAAGTCATTGGGTATATCTGAAGCGGAGGTGATAGGTTCTTGATTAGTCAGGGTGTCAAAGTTACCGGGAGAAAACAGGAGAATGGGTTTAAGTGGGGTAACAAGTCGGCCATGTCGGAATGGGGTGCAGTCTCGATGGGCAGAATGGCCTCATTGTGCTCCCATGTCAATGTTCCCCAGACGGTGGGGAGGGCTGTGCCGTTTCTGGGTGACACAGGCATCTGTGTTTTTGATGTCAGGCCGTGAGGGAGGGGCGGGACCAGTCATCTCCTCGGCCAGCGCGAGAGGACCGAGGACTCTGACTCTGCCGTTGCCCCCCCCCCCGCACCGCCCCGTTGCCTACTGACCTGCTTGCTGGTTCCTCGGGGGGGACACGTTGCCGCCCGCTGCCCCAGAGCCGGCACCTTCGGCCGTGTCCCGCAGAGAGTCTGGACGGCAGAGAGAGCAGAGAGTCAATGGGGGAGGGGCCGACCTCACCCTCACCACCACCCCCCCCCCCCCCCCACACCTCGGCCTGCCGATCCCTTCCACCCCTCGTCGCCCGCCGCCTCCACTCAACCCCCCTCCGGACGGCCAAGAAGCGGGGAGCGAACGAGAGGGGCAGAGCTCACCCCGGAGGCCCCATCTCTCCCGTCTGAAACTTTTGCAGACTTCTGCAACTGTGGGGAGGGAGGGGAAAGTCCTTCAGCGGATTCAGCCCAGCCCCTCGAGGGGAGAAGTCCTCCCCACTGGGCACTTCCACGCGGAAGCAGCGTCACATCCCTCCCACTCCTCGGCTCTCCCCGCTGGAACGTTTCCTCTCCCGGGGCTCCTGCGTCCCAGGACAGACCAGAAGACACAGACAGCTCGGCCACGCTGACCTGGCTGTCATCCTGGTAGCCGGATCCAATCTGAACCTTGCTGACGCACCTTGTGAAATCTCTTCTTTTGCGGCAATCATTTTCTTTTAAGAAAACTATGAATTGCGAGAAATGGATCTTGAAAATAACTGTAAATAGTGAGGCAGTGTTCATGGGCTCAGTGTCCATTCAGAAATCGGATGGCAGAGGGGAAGAAGCTGTTCCTGAATCGTTGAGTGTGTGTCTTCAGGCTCCTGTACCTCCTCCCTGATGGCAGAGGGGAAGAAGCTGTTCCTGAATCGTTGAGTGTGTGTCTTCAGGCTCCTGTACCTCCTCCCTGATGGCAGAGGGGAAGAAGCTGTTCCTGAATCGTTGAGTGTGTGTCTTCAGGCTCCTGTACCTCCTCCCTGATGGCAGAGGGGAAGAAGCTGTTCCTGAATCGTTGAGTGTGTGTCTTCAGGCTCCTGTACCTCCTCCCTGATGGCAGAGGGGAAGAAGCTGTTCCTGAATCGCTGAGTGTGTGTCTTCAGGCTCCTGTACCTCCTCCCTGATGGCAGAGGGGAAGTAGCTGTTCCTGATTCATTGAGTGTGTGTATTCAGGCTCCTGTACCTCCTCCCTTGTGGCAGAGGGGAAGTAGCTGTTCCTGATTCATTGAGTGTGTGTATTCAGGCTCCTGTACCTCCTCCCTTGTGGCAGAGGGGAAGAAGCTGTTCCTGAATCGTTGAGTGTGTGTCTTCAGGCTCCTGAACCTCCCCAACCACGACGGTGGCAATAAGAAGAGGGCCAGTGCAGACCCTACCCGACCACCACTGCCCAGCCCTGACCTGACCCCGCCCTACCCAAAATCCACGCCAGTGACTTACCTGTCCTCGGCAGGCGAAGCTTGTGAGGCAGGCTGATGGGGGTGATGCAATGCTGGTAGACAAAAGCTGAGAGGCTTCCTGTGGGGGGTGGGGAGAGAGGTCTGTGGTTAGGGGTGGGTTCACAGCTCACCATCCCGCACCCCCCCCCCCCCACAACCCATCCCCTCCAAGCCCTTTCAAATCCGTGCCGGGCGACTTCAACCGGGTCCGGTTGGTGATATCCCTGCTCAATTATCACCGGCGTCTCACCGGCAGCACCCGGGGGTCCCGATGTACTCCGACCGCAAGGGAGACATACGCGCACTTCGATGATAACCTTGGACTCTGAGGCCCCCGCGACCTCAGCTCCAGCGGAGATGCTGCCCTCCGAGGGGTGGGGGGGGGGGGGAGGCGTCCGGCAGCTCCGGCGAACCGGGTCCGACTCCCGCTGGCGGCTCGCGGGGTGGGAGGGGGGGTGGTTCCCTCCGGGCGCTCCGCAGACCTGCCGGCTGAACCCGCCCGCCCAGGTGAGTGGCCGGCAGGCTAGGTCGGGGGGGCTGGAACCGTGGCGACACTCGCGGGCTGCCCCCCTCCACTCCCAGCTCGCCCTCGGACTGTGTCGGTCGCCGACGCAAAATAACGATGCACCAGCTGTGTGTTTTGACGTCCGTGTGACAAATTAAGCCGATGTTACTTTTTAACGACCTCAATGCACTGAGTAATGATTTGACCTGGGGAGATCTGACAGAGGTAAAAAAAAAATAACGAGGGGTATAGATAGGGTAAATGCAAAGCAGGGTTTTTTCTTCTCCCCCCCCCCCCCCCCACTGAGGTTGGGTGACACTACAACCAGAGGCAGTAGGTTGAGGGTGAGAGGTGAGATTTATGAGGAGCTCTGGCACATCTCACACTTTTCTACGGCCGCTGCCCGGCCTGCTGAGTTCCTCTGGCGTTCTGCGTGTGGCACTGACCATTTGGACCGGCTGGAAAAACGGCAGATGGAGTTTAATGCGGACAAATGTGAGGTATTGCGCTTCGGAAGGTCAAACCAAGGTAGAACGTACAGGGTAGGGCACTGAGGAGTGCAGTAGAACAGAGGGATCTGGGAGTGCAGATACAAAATGGTATCACAGGTAGATAGGGTCGTAAAGAGAGCTTTTGGTACATTGGCCTTTATAAATCAAAGTATTGAGTATAAGAGTTGGAATGTTATGGTGAGGTTGTATAAGGCATTGGTGAGGCCGAATTTGGAGTATTGTGTGCAGTTTACCGAATTACAGGAAGGATATTAATAAGGTTGAGAGAGTGCAGAGAAGGTTTACAAGGATGTTGCCAGGACTTGAGAAACTGAGTTACAGAGAAAGGTTGAATAGGTTAGGACTTTATTCCCTGGAGCGTAGGAGAGTGAGGGGAGATTTGATAGAGGTATATAAAATTATGATGGGTATAGACAGAGTGAATGCAAGCAGGCTTTTCCCACTGAGGCCAGGGGGAGGAAAAAACCAGAGGACATGGGTTAAGGGTGAAGGGGGAGAAATTTAAAGGGAACATTGTGGGGGGGGGGGCTTCTTCACACAGAGAGCGGTGGGAGTGTGGAATGAGCTGCCAGATGAAGTGGTGAATGCGGGCTCACTTTTAACATTGAAGAAAAACTCGGGACGGGTACATGGATGAGAGGGGTACGGAGGGATATGGTCCTGGTGCAGGTCAGTAGGACCGGACAGAGAAATGGTTCGGCACAGCCAAGAAGGGCCGAGAGGCCTGTTTCTGTGCTGCGGTTCTACAAGCTCACCAAAATACGGCTCCTGGGCTCCTCCTTTCAGACACACTCCTTTCCGGGAGAATTCGATGAGGAAATGCCGGACCGACACGGCTGGGGAGTCTCCTATAAAGAGGGAGCAACTGGGTGAGGGACCAGAACTCGAAGGGTCACCAATGTCCCGCACCCTCCCCAAAGACCACCACCCCCCCCCCCCCAAAGCTCGGCTGCGAGAGGAGTGGGGCTAGCGACCCCGTCCCGTAAAAGCCCGCTGCTGATGGAACACCAATGGGAGCTCTGAAGAGCTCGTCCCCGGGGGGAGGGGAAGAGGCGAAGGTCCGGCCCAGGACGGAGGGCTCTGGCGAGCTGCGGTGGGCGGCCTGTGCCCCAGCAGGAAATGTGTTCCAGATGCTGGGGGAGTCCAGGACCAGAGGGCATGGTTTGAGAATAAGGGGTAGGTCATTTAGGACAGAGTGGGGGGCTGGAACGCACTGCCTCGGAAGGCAGTGGAGGCCAATTCTCCGGATGCTTTCAAGAAGGAGCTGGATAGGTATCTGATGGATAGGGGAATCAAGGGATATGGGGACAAGGCAGGAACCGGGTATTGATAGTAGATGATCAGCCATGATCTCAGAATGGCGGCGCGGGCTCGAAGGGCCGAATGGCCTATTGTCCTTTGTCAGCAGGGAGGGTGGGTTTAGGGCAGTGCGCGGCGACCTTGACCCCGCTCCGAGTGAGACGACATACCCGTCTTCCTCTCCGGGCTCTCGGGGCCGGGCGACACCTTCAGGGCCAGGCCGAAGGAGCCGACGTAGGTGGAGCTCTCCCGGATGACGAAGGAACCGACCTCCTCGTCCTTCAGCATCTCGATGGCTGCAAGAGACGCAAGATCCGACCTCAGCGGCTGGAAAGCTTCCGGACTCTCAGCAATGACAAACTGCCCTGCCGATGAACCAAACTCCCAGGAGCCTGGTCTTCATCGAGAACCACCCAACAGAGACCACAAGTAATAACTAGCTCGCAGTCCCCTCCGTCAGAATCAGAATCCAGTTTATCTGCCCTCTCCCACTCCTTTCCTCACTCCCTACCCCTCCCTCTCCCCCTCTCTCCACATCACACCTCTCTGTTCCCACTCTCTCTTTACCACACTCTCTCCTCTCTCTCTCCCTATCCCTCTCCCTCCCTCACCCCATCTCTCTCTCCCCGCTCCCTCATCCAATCTCTCTCCCCTCTCTCACCCTCTCTCCTCATCCCCTCCCTCACCCCATCTCTCTCTCCCCTCCCCTTTCCCTAATCACCCAGACCCACCCCACCACACACCCAATCACCCACTGACCCACCCCTCCACACACCCAATCACCCAGACACAACCCTCCACACCCCCAACCATCTTCTGACCCACCCCTCCACACCCCCAACCACCCACTGACCCACCGCTCCACACCTCCAATCACTCAGACCCACCCCTCCACACCCCCAACCACCCACTGACCCACCCCTCCACACCCTCAATCACCCACTGACCCACCCCTCCACACCCCCAATCACCCACTGACCCACCCCTCCACACCCCCAACCACTCACTGACCCACCCCTCCACACCCCCAACCACCCACTGACCCACCCCTCCACACCGCCAATCACCCACTGACCCACCTCTCCACAACCCCAATCACCCACTGACCCACCCCTCCACACCCCCAATCACCCACTGACCCACCCCTCCACACCCCCAACCACCCACTGACCCACCCCTCCATACCCCCAATCACCCACTGACCCACCCCTCCACACCCCCAATCACCCACTGACCCACCCCTCCACACCCTCAATCACCCACTGACCCACCTCTCCACACCCCCAACCACCACTACTTTATCATTTCCTGTCAGAGTCACCTTGTGTACAGACACTCCTGTGTCCAGCGTCACTTCATGGACGCACAATCAATCTGTGTCTATAAGCTATCGCATCTATTTATATTGATTGTGTGTTTTTTATTGTGTTCTTTATCTAATTGTGTTTTTTTTTGTTATCGAATCTGGTGTAACAATTATTTTGCTCTCCTTTACATTGGAGAGCGAAACAATCGAACAATCTCGAATCTTGACAGAGAATTAGATCAAACCAGACTGTTCACTCACCCTGCTCCCGGCTGATGTGTGGCTTGTACCAATATTTGGATGTGCCTTGTACAAATTTAACAGTAGGTTCTGCGCTGCATGGGAGATCTGCGGAGGAGACAAAAGCAGACAAGGGGTAGAACACTACAGCACAGAATCAGGCCCTTCGACCCATCTAGTACATGCCGGATATCATTGAAACCTAGTCCCATCGACCTGTGCCTGGACCAGCGGCCTCCATACCCCTCCCATCCATATAACTCCCCAAACTTCTCTCAAGCTGTCGCAGGAAAGCAGCGTCCATCATCAGGGGCCCCCACCACACAGGACACGCTCTCCTCTCACTGCTGTGGTCAGGAAGGAGGTACAGGAGCCTCAGGTCCCCCACCACCAGGATCAGGAACAGTTATTACCCCCTCGATCATTAGGAAGGAGGTACAGGAGCCTCAGGACCCACACCACCAGGTTCAGGAACAGTTATTACCCCCTCAACCATGAGGAATGAGGTACAGGAGCCTCAGGACCCACACCACCAGGTTCAGGAATAGTTATTACCCCCTCAACTATCAGGAAGGAGGTACAGGAGCCTCAGGACCCACACCACCAGGTTCAGGAACAGTTATCACCCCTCAACCATCAGGAAGGAGGTACAGGAGCCTCAGGGCCCACACCACCGGGTTCAGGAACAGTTATTACCCCTCAACCATCAGGAAGGAGGTACAGGAGCCTCAGGCCCACACCACCAGGTTCAGGAACAGTTATTACCCCCTCAACCATCAGGAAGGAGGTACAGGAGCCTCAGGACCCCCACCACCAGGTTCAGGAACAGTTATTACCCCTCAACCATCAGGAAGGAGGTACAGGAGCCTCAGGACCCCCACTACCAGGTTCAGGAACAGTTATTACCCCTCAACCATCAGGAAGGAGGTACAGGAGCCTCAGGACCCACACCACCAGGTTCAGGAACAGTTATTACCCCTCAACCATCAGGAAGGAGGTACAGGAGCCTCAGGACCCCCACCACCAGGTTCAGGAACAGTTATTACCCCTCAACCATTAGGAAGGAGGTACAGGAGCCTCAGGACCCCCACCACCAGGTTCAGGAACAGTTATTACCCCTCAACCATCAGGAAGGAGGTACAGGAGCCTCAGGACCCCCACCACCAGGTTCAGGAACAGTTATTACCCCTCAACCATTAGGAAGGAGGTACAGGAGCCTCAGGACCCCCACCACCAGGTTCAGGAACAGTTATTACCCCTCAACCCTCAGGAAGGAGGTACAGGAGCCTCAGGACCCACACCACCAGGTTCAGGAACAGTTATTACCCCTCAACCATCAGGAAGGAGGTACAGGAGCCTCAGGACCCACACCACCAGGTTCAGGAACAGTTATTACCCCTCAACCATCGGGAAGGAGGTACAGGAGCCTCAGGACCCACACCACCAGGTTCAGGAACAGTTATTACCCCTCAACCATCAGGAAGGAGGTACAGGAGCCTCAGGACCCCCACCACCAGGTTCAGGAACAGTTATTACCCCTCAACCATTAGGAAGGAGGTACAGGAGCCTCAGGACCCCCACCACCAGGTTCAGGAACAGTTATTACCCCTCAACCCTCAGGAAGGAGGTACAGGAGCCTCAGGACCCACACCACCAGGTTCAGGAACAGTTATTACCCCTCAACCATCAGGCTCTTCAACCAGAGGAGCCTGAACTGTTCGCTGAATCTTTCTCCGCACTCCTTCAACCTTATTGATATCTCTCTGGTAGGGAGGTGACCAGAACTGTCCAGGATACTCCGAATTGGGCCTGGAAGGTTTATACAATTTCAGCATGACGTGCTAGCTCAAGACTGAGGAAGGCCAGTGTGCCCAAAGCTCCCTTTTCGACTCTACCTACTCTGTGACCCCAGGTTCAGGCAGACAGCTGAGTGAGTTATGGACCCGTGTTCCCAGATCCCTCCGCCCCGCGGCGCTCCCCAGCGCCCTGCCGTTCCCCCGGCCGGTCCTCCCGAGGTGGGGCACCTCACACTCGTCTGCGCTGAATTCCATCCGCCGTTTGCCCAGCCGGCCCGGAACCCGCTGCCAACCTCGGGAGTCTCTGCCCCCGCCCACTCCACCCCCTGCTCCCCAATCTCGGTGTCACGGGCAAGTCCACCGAACGACCGGGTCCAGCCTGGGGAGATCCTTCGTCCTCAGCACCAGAATTCACGGGAGGTCTCTTCCATCGGGTGGGGGAGTTAGTGCGGCGGAGGGGAAGGAAGGTAAGGTGACGGGAATATTCCCTGAAGGGAGGCAAGGCTTACCCGTGAGCGAGGTCGCGCTGGAAGACTTGGCGGACGCCCTGTTGGGAGAAGCCGAGCGGGGCAGGCTGGCGGTGCTGAACGAGCCGGACGCCTGCCGCCGCCTCTCCCGCTCCGGCTCGGGGCCCAGCGCGCTGCCGTTGACCAGGAGCAGCGGGATATCGGTGCAGGAGCTGGCGGCGGACGCCGGGCAGCTGCTCGACTCCTTCTTGACCCCCCGCCGGGGCGGCTGCCCGGGCGCCGGCCCCGGCAGACGGGGCGCTTGCGCCGGCATGCGGGGCAGCGGCAGCGTCTGGCAGTCCGAGGCCCGGTAGGGCTGCTGGACGCCGTGCGGGCTCGTCAGGTTGACGAAGGAGCCGGACGAGCCGTAGGTGCTCCCAGCTGACCGGTACATCGTCCCCGGCTCTCCATCGTCGCTCAGCAGCGAGTGAGAACTAGAAGGCAAAAGGGTGCGGGGGGGAGGAATTAGAAATCTCAACTTGTCAGTGATCCAAACAGACAGTAGGTGCAGGAGAAGGCCGTTCGGCCCCTCGAGCCAGCACCGCCATTCACTGTGAACATGGCTGATCATACACAGTCAGTACCCCGTTCCTGCCCTCTCCCCGTATCCCTTGAGTCCGCTATCTTTTAGAACTCTATCTAACTCTTTATTGAAAGCATCTCAGAGACTTGGCCTCCACTGCCTTCTGGGGCAGAGCATTCCATAGATCCACCACTCTCTGGGTGAAAAAGTTTTTCCTCAACTCCATTCTAAATGGCCTGCCCCCTTATTCTCAAACTGTGGCCTCTGGTTCTGGACTCCCCGAACATCGGGGACATGCTTCCTGCCTCTAGCATGTCCAATCCCTTAATAATCTTGTATGTTTCAATCAGATCCCCTCTCATCCTTCTAAATTCCAGTGTATACAAGCCCAGTCGCTCCAATCTTTCAACATATGACAGTCCCGCCATTCCGGGAATTAACCTTGTGAACCTGTGCTGCCCTCCCTCAATAGCAAGAATGTCCTTCCTCAGATTTGGAGACCAAAACTGCACACAATACTCCAGGTGGGGTCTCACCAGGGCCCTGTACAGCTGCAGAAGGAACTCTTTGCTCCTGTACTCAACTCCCCTTGTTATAAAGCTTTCTTTTGTTTTTTAAAGTGAGTAACAAATTACGTATTTAAATGAAGTACAGAATAAATTCCAACACTACGACAACTAATAGGAACTAACGCAGTTTTGTCAACGGAGAAATTCATCCAGTGTACACTGAGCAGGAGGTGTTGGAGAAACGGAAAAATTGCAGAGAGACTTGGTCGGTTTAGGAGAAGGGGCCAAGAAATGGCAGATGGGATACAACGTTGAGAAACGTGCGGTTGTACATTTTGGAAGAAGAACCAATCGGGCAGATTATTATTTAGGTGGGGAGAAAATTCAGAAATCGGAAGTGCGAAGGGACTTGGGGGTCCTGGTGCAGGACACCCTAAAGGCCAACCACCAGGTTGGATCGGCAGTGAGGAAAGCGAATGCAATGTTGGCATTCGTTTCAAGAGGAATCGTGTAAGGAGGTGTTGACGAGACCCTATGGGGCACTGGTGAGACCCCATTTGGAATACCGAGTGCAGTTTTGGGCCCCCTGTCTTAGAAAGGATGGGCTGATGTTGGAGAGAGTTCAGAGGAGATTCACGAGGATGATTCCTGGAATGCGGGGACTAACATACGAGGAGCGTTTGTCGGCTCTTGGACTGTGTTCGTTCGAGTACAGAAGAATGAGAGAGGATCTCATAGAAACATTTCGAATGTTGAAAGGGTTGGACAGAGTAGATGTGGAAAGGCTGTTTCCCTTGGTGGGTGAGACCAGGACAAGAGGCCACAGTCTTAGAATTAGAGGGCACCCATTTAAAACAGAGATGAGGAGAGATTTTTTTAGCCAGAGGGTCGTGGATTTAGGGAATTCGTTGCCACGTACAGCTGCGCAGGCCCGATCACCGAGGGTGCTTAAGGAGGAGATTGACAGGTATCTGATCAGTCAGGGTATCGAGGGATATGGGGGGGGGGGAAAGCCAGAAATTGGAACTGGACGGGAGAATAGTTTAGCTCATGGTGGAGTGGCGGAGCAGACTCGATGGGCTGAATGGCCTACTTCTGCTTTGTCTTGTGATGCATTCTTTTGATTGACTGTAAATGAACGAAATCAGCGCAGACGCCTAGTGCAGACAATGGAATGCCTTCAAACAATGTTTTCGATGGACGCATCCTCCGATCTTCATTATAGTACACAAGGTGCTTGTCAATGTCTTCAAATTCTTACTAGTTTCTAACTTGAAGTAGGGACATCGTTTCATTTTCACTCCCAGCTGTTCCCTCCCATCCGCTCGATAATCTCTTTGATCGCCCGCCACCCCCACTAGCATCAGGGAGAAGGACTGTTAGGATGGGAACTGCTTCTCCCCCTGCCCCAGGCGGTGAGTTGACTGGACTCCCTGACATCACCCGTCACAGATGAAGTGACAGTGGCGTTACACCGCTTGCTCTCCGACCCTCGTGCCGTAAATGCACCTTGTTATTTATTACAAACAAGAGAGAATCTGCAGTTGCTGGAAATCCGAGCAACACACACACACACACACACACACACAGACACAGACACACAGACACACACACACACTCACACACACACACACACACACACACACACACACACACACACACAGACACACACACACACACACACACACACACACTCACACACACACACACACACACAGACACACAGACACACACACACAGACACACACACACACACTCACACACACACACACACACAGACACACACACACACACACACACACACACTCACACACACACACACACAGACACACAGACACACACACACACACACACACACACACACACACTCACACACACACACACACACACACAGACACACACACACAGACACACACACACACACACACACACACACACACACACACACACAGACACACAGACACACACACACACTCACACACACACACACACACACACACACACACACACACACACACACACACACACACACACACACAATGCTGGAGGAACCCAGCAGGCCAGACAGCATTGATGGAAAAGAGTTCCGGGCCAACACCCTTCATGTGTAGTTTGTGTGAGTTATATGTACTGTGTTGTGCACCTTGGTCCAGAGGAACGTTGTTTCGTTTGACGGTATACTTTATGTGTGTGTGTGTGTGTGTGTGTGTGTGAGTTATATGTACTGTGTTGTGCACCTTGGTCCGGAGGAATGTTGTTTCATTTGACGGTATACTTTATGTGTTGTGTTGTGTGTGAGTTATATGTACTGTGCTGTGCACCTTGGTCCAGAGGAAGGTTGTTTCGTTTGACGGTATACTTTATGTGTTGTGTGTGTGTGTGTGTTATATGTACTGTGTTGTGCACCTTGGTCCGGAGGAACGTTGTTTCGTTTGACGGTATACTTTATGTGTTGTGTGAGACTTATATGTACTGTGTTGTGCACCTTGGTCTGGAGGAACGTTGTTTCATTTGACGGTATACTTTATGTGTTTTGTGTGTGTGTGTGTGTGAGAGTTATATGTACTGTGTTGTGCACCTTGGTCCGGAGGAACGTTGTTTCGTATAAGTGTGTACGGATGAATGACAGTGAGTTGAACTTCAAGGAGTTACTCTACCTTCCCAAGGTGTCCCATCCCCCGGAAGAGGTGGAGAGCAAAGAGCTGGCACTGTCACCCAGCCTGCATCGATGGCCCTGATGGGAGTTAAGTTGATTGTCAGAGCCTGCGGACGTTGACAGGTAGGACACGGGGGCTTCCCTCGTCAGGGCTAGGTTGCCGTGCCGGTGAGGCGGGGAACCGCCCACTGACCCACTGTAGCTGCTGGAATATGGGGCTGCAACGGGCTGGTAGATCTGCTGGGACGAGCTGGAGTCCAGGGCCAACCACGGGGCCCCCTGCGTCGGCTGGGAAATCGGCACTGCCACCGCTGTCGACGATTCTACAATCCAGGAATCTGCGGAACAAGGCGAAGAGGGGATCGGTTCAGTTAATCCCATAAGACAAAGGAGCAGTGTTAGGGCTGCTTTGCCATTCCATGATGGCTGAACCCATTGTCCTGTCTTCTCCCCGTAACCTTCAACAGCCAGACTAATCAAGAACTGGCCAACTTCCATTTTAAATATGCCCAATGATTGTGCCCCCACAGCCGCCTGTGGCAATGAATTTCACAGATTCCCCAACCACCGGCTAGAGAAATTCTTCTTCATTTCTGTTAAAAATGGGCGTCCATCTATTCTGAGGCTGTGTCCTCTGGTCCTCTCCACATCTACTCTACCTGTGTCCTCTCATGCTAGATTCACCTACTATAGGAAACATCCTCTCCACATCCACTCTATCTGAGTCCTCTGGTCCCAGACTTCCCCACTATAGGAAACATCTTCTCCACATCCACTCTATCTGTGTCCTCTGGTCCTAGACTCTCCCACTATAGGAAACATCGTCTCCACATCCACTCTATCTGTGTCCTCTGGTCCTAGACTCCCCCACTATAGGGAACATCCTCTCCACATCCACTCTATCTGTGTCCTCTGGTCCTGGACTCCCCCACTATAGGAAACATCCTCTCCACATCCACTCTAAGTCAAGTCATGTCACTTTTTATTGTCATTTCGACCTTAACTGCTGGTACAGTTCACAGTAAAAATGAGACAACATTTTTCAGGACCGTGGTGCTACATGACACAGTACAAAAACTAGACTGAACTACATAAAAACAACCCAGAGAAAAACTACACTGGACTACAGACCTACCCAGGACTGCATAAAGTGCACAAAACAGTGCAGGCATTACAATAAACAGGACAATAGGGCAGTAAGGTGTCAGTCCAGGCTCTGGGTATTGAGGAGTCTGATAGCTTGGGGGAAGAAACTGTTGCACAGTCTGGTCACGAGAGCCCGAATGCCTCGGAGCCTTTTCCCGGACGGCAGGAGGGAGAAGAGTTTGTCTGAGGGGTGCATGGGGTCCTTCATAATGCTGTTTGCTCTGCGGATACAGCGTGTGGTGTAAATGTCCGTGATGGCGGGAAGAGAGACCCCGATGATCTTCTCAGCTGACCTCACTATCCACTGCGATCCGAGATGGTGCACAACCTATCTATATTTGGTAAGTTTCAACGCGATTCCCCACCCCCACCCCGTTCTCCTAATCCCCAGCGAGTACGGACCCACAGCCATCAACACATTAATCCTCTCGTTCTGGGATGCTTCTCGCCTGGACCGTGACCAACACCAGCACATCTTTTCTTTAGATAACGGGGCCCAAAAACAGCTCGCAACACTCCAAGTGAGGTCTGAGCAGCGCCTTAAAAAGCCTCGGCCTCGCGTCCTTCGTCTTATAAGTACTCCTCTCGAAAAGATTGTCAATATTGCATTTGCCTTCCTCACCAACTGACTCAATGTGGAAGTCAATCTCTAGGGAATCCTGCAGAGGGACTCACAAATCCACTCGCAAGGCTGCTCTTTCAATTTTCCCCACGTTTAGGAAATACTCTCCCGCCTTTATTCCTCCTACCAAATTGCCCGACCGCGCACTTCCCGTCGAACTGGAAATTGTAGGATGCTTCCCCCGCCCGTGAGAGGGGCTGCTCGACTGTTCTCCTCCAATTGGACAGCAAGCGACCTTGGAGAATGCAGTGGATTGGCAGCATCCTTGGGGACTGGCGTGACGCTTCAGTCGGGGTTCGATTCCCGCCACTGTCTGCACGGATGCTCCTCGCACAAAGAGCTGGAGGAACGCAACAGGCCGGGCGGCATCTTTTGGCAGGAGAGCTGTCGGCGTTTCGGGCCGAGACCCTTCGTCAGGACGGACGAGGAAATCTGCAGATGCCGGAAATGCTGGAAATCTCTCTCTCTCTGCCTGTTCTACATCTCCCCCTGGTGCTCCCCCTCCCCCTTTCTTTTTCCCTTGGCCTCCCGTCCCATGTTCATCTCTTCAGTAAATAGATGTCCCCCTGGACTGAGGCAGTGTCCTCTCAGTCTCCCCTACTACAGGAAACCTCCTCTCCTCATCCACTGTGTCTGTGTCCTCTGGTCCTAGACTCCCCCACTATAGGAAACATCCTCTCCACATCCACTCTATCTGTGTCCTCTGGACCTAGACTCCCCCACTACAGGAAACATCCTCCCAACATCCACTCTATCTGTGCCCTCTGGTCCAAGACACACCCACTATAGGAAACATCATCTCCACATCCACTCTATCTGTGTCCTCTGGTCCTAGACTCCCCCACTACAGGAAACATCCTCCCAACATCCACTCTATCTGTGCCCTCTGGTCCAAGACACACCCATTATAGGAAACATCCTCTCCACATCCACTCTATCTGTGTCCTCTGGTCCTAGACTCCCTCACTACAGGAAACATTCTCTCCACATCCACTCTATCTGTGTCCTCTGGTCCTAGACTCCCCCACTATAGGAAACATCCTCTCCACATCCACTCTATCTGTGGTCCTAGACTCCCCCACTATAGGATACATCCTCTCCACATCCACTCTATCTGTGGTCCTAGTCTCTCCACTATAGGAAACATCCTCTCCACATCCACTCTATCTGTGTCCTCTGGTCTTAGACTCCCCCACTATAGGAAACATCCTCTCCACATCCACTCTATCTGTGTCCTCTGGTCCTAGACTCCCCCACTATAGGAAACATCCTCTCCACATCCACTCTATCTGTGTCCTCTGGTCCTAGACTCCCCCACTACAGGAAACATTCTCTCCACATCCACTCTATCTGTGTCCTCTGGTCCTAGACTCCCCCACTACAGGAAACATCCTCTCCACATCCACTCTATCTGTGTCCTCTGGTCCTAGACTCCCCCACTATAGGAAACATCCTCTCCACATCCACTCTATCTGTGTCCTCTGGTCCTAGACTCCCCCACTATAGGAAACATCACATCCACTCTGTCTGTGTCCTCTCAGTCTCCCCCACTACAGGAAACCTCCTCTCCTCATCCACTCTATCTGTGTCCGCTGGTCCTAGATTCCCCACTATAGGAAACATCCTCTCCACATCCACTCTATCTGTGTCCTCTGGACCTAGACTCCCCCACTACAGGAAACATCCTCCCAACATCCACTCTATCTGTGCCCTCTGGTCCAAGACACACCCACTATAGGAAACATCATCTCCACATCCACTCTATCTGTGTCCTCTGGTCCTAGACTCCCCCACTACAGGAAACATCCTCCCAACATCCACTCTATCTGTGCCCTCTGGTCCAAGACACACCCATTATAGGAAACATCCTCTCCACATCCACTCTATCTGTGTCCTCTGGTCCTAGACTCCCCCACTACAGGAAACATTCTCTCCACATCCACTCTATCTGTGTCCTCTGGTCCTAGACTCCCCCACTATAGGAAACATCCTCTCCACATCCACTCTATCTGTGGTCCTAGACTCCCCCACTATAGGAAACATCCTCTCCACATCCACTCTATCTGTGGTCCTAGTCTCTCCACTATAGGAAACATCCTCCCCACATCCACTCTATCTGTGTCCTCTGGTCCTAGACTCCCCCACTATAGGAAACATCCTCTCCACATCCACTCTATCTGTGTCCTCTGGTCCTAGACTCCCCCACTACAGGAAACATTCTCTCCACATCCACTCTATCTGTGTCCTCTGGTCCTAGACTCCCCCACTACAGGAAACATCCTCTCCACATCCACTCTATCTGTGTCCTCTGGTCCTAGACTCCCCCACTATAGGAAACATCCTGTCCACATCCACTCTATCTGTGTCCTCTGGTCCTAGACTCCCCCACTATAGGAAACATCCTCTCCACATCCACTCTATCTGTGTCCTCTGGTCCTAGACTCCCCCACTGTAGGAAACATCCTCTCCACATCCACTCTATCTGTGTCCTCTGGTCCTAGACTCCCCCACTACAGGAAACATCCTCTCCACATCCACTCTATCTGTGTCCTCTGGTCCTAGACTCCCCCACTATAGGAAACATCCTCTCCACATCCACTCTGTCTGTGTCCTCTGGTCCTAGACTCCCCACTATATGAAACATCCTCTCCACATCCACTCTATCTGTGTCCTCTGGTCCCAGACTCCCCCACTATAGGAAACATCCTCTCCACATCCACTCTATCTGTGTCCTCTGGTCCTAGACTCCCCCACTACAGGAAACATCCTCTCTACATCCACTCTGTGTCCTCTGGTCCTAGACTCCCCCACTACAGGAAACATCCTCTCCACATCCACTCTCTCAAGACCTTTCAACATTCGATAAGTTTCAATGAGACCACCCCCCCCCCCCCCCATTGATTACAGTCCCAGAGCCACCAAACTCTCTTCACACGGCACGCCTTTCAATCCCGGAATCGTTTGTCTGAGCCCTCATCTGAACCCTGGTCCAATGTCAACACGGCCCTTCCTGGTCCCAAAACTGCTCCCTGTACTCTCCGGGAGACCCCAGCGTCGCCGGGTGAAGCCTCAGCTATACATCCTCGTCAGTCTAACCAGGGTTTTATCGGCCAAAAGCACCTCCTGCATGAAACTGAATGGCTTTGGCTGTTTCCCTGCGCTGCGCTCCGCGTTGCATTTTGAATTACCTGCTGTTGACTTTTTTTGTTTTTATTAATATTTTGGTTGATGCGCTGGAGGGTCGTTGTTCCGCCTGAGTTGGACACACAGGCAGTCAGACGCCCTGCGCTGTGCTGCAGAGAGCTTCGCTCCCGGCAGGTGACCCGGCCTCTCGGGGAAGGTGAGGCTGCCCTGCGCCGGCGATGCTGAGCATTCCCAGGTCACACGGCGAGGGGCTGTGAGCAGGTCTGGGCCCCGCACCCAAGTGAAGAAGGAAAAAAAAGTTGGAACTAAAGTTAACTATCACCGCACACGCATGCGTCCCTGGGTTTCTTGTTCCTACTGGGCGTACCCAGCAAATCTGTGGGACAGTAACCGAAAAGGATTAATGACAGATCGCCACTGGGTGAATAAAAATATAAATAAACAGCGATAACTAACGAAGGAGCCCTTGAACAGATGAGTGTAGTTATCCTGAAAGTCACGAAATGCCGGCAGAACTCAGCGGGCCAGACAGCATCTGTGGGAGGAGGTAGTGACGACGTTTCGGGCCGAAACCCTTCATCGGGACTGTAGTTCTCCCCTTTCGTTCAAGATCCTGATGGTTGGGGGGGGGGGGTTAGGGTTAACTGTTGGAGAGGGTCGACTGGCAGTTCGCAAGAATGATTCCGGGAATGAAAAGGTTAATGTTTGAGAAGTGGTTAATGGCTCTGGACCTGTACTCGCGGGGTGGGTGGGGGGGGGGGGGGAGCGGGGAGAGGTTCTCATTGTAACCTATCGGATATGGAAAGAACACAGTAGATGTTGAGAGGATGTTTCCTACAGTAGGGGAGTCTAGGACCAGAGGACACAGATAGAGTGGATGTGGAGAGGATGTTTCCTACAGTGGGGGAGTCTAGGACCAGAGGACACAGATAGAGTGGATGTGGAGAGGATGTTTCCTACAGTGGGGGGAGTCTAGGACCAGAGGACACAGATAGAGTGGATGTGGAGAGGATGTTTCCTACAGTGGGGGAGTCTAGGACCAGAGGACACAGATAGAGTGGATGTGGAGAGGATGTTTCCTACAGTGGGGGAGTCTAGGACCAGAGGACGCAGATAGAGTGGATGTGGAGAGGGTGTTTCCTATATTGGGGGAGTCTAGGAACAGAGGACACAGATAGAGTGGATGTGGAGAGGATGTTTCCTATAGTGGGGGAGTCTAGGACCAGAGGACACAGACAGAGTGGATGTGGAGAGGATGTTTCCTATAGTGGGGGAGTCTAGGACCAGAGGACACAGATGGAGTGGATGTGGAGAGGATGTTTCCTATAGTGGGGGAGTCTAGGACCAGAGGACACAGCCTCTGAACAGAGGGATATCAGATATCAGAAACGAGCACATTTTTTGTTCTCTTTGTGCATCACTTATTTAATTGTGTGTTTATATATCTCACTGTAATTCATAGTAATTATAACTTACCGGGAGAGACGGCTCTGAAGAGCGGAGCGGAGGAGCTGGAGGGACCGTACGCCTGCCCGACCTGGAGCCCGCTGCACCCTGCCGACTCGGGCTGCAGAGAGAACAGGGTTCACTGTGGACGCCGACGGCAGGTCAGTCGGGACGCTTCGGGGGCCCTGACCCTTCAACTGGACTGGAACGGACAGGGGGGCAGAGGGGCAGGAGGACAAGCTGACAGGTGACAGGTGAGGGGGAAGGTGGGTGGGTGGGGGAGGGGGACGAGGGCAAGCTGGCAGGTGAGACCAGGTGAGGGGGAAGGTGGGTGGATGGGGGAGGGGGAGGAGGACAAGCTGGCAGGTGAGACCAGGTGAGGGGGAAGGTGGGTGGGTGGGGGAGGTGGAGGAGGACAAGGTGACAGCTGAGACCAGGTGAGGGGGAAGGTGGGTGGGTGGGGGAGGGGAGGAGGACAAGCTGACAGGTGAGGGGGAAGGTGGGTGCGGGAGGGGGAGGAGGACAAGGTGACAGGTGAGACCAGGTGAGGGGGAAGGTGGGAGGGTGGGGGAGGGGGAGGAGGACAAGGTGACAGATGAGACCAGGTGAGGGGAAGGTGGGTGGGTGGGGGAGGGGGTAGGACAAGGTGACAGATGAGACCAGGTGAGGGGGAAGGTGGGTGGGTGGGGGAGGGGGAGGAGGACAAGCTGACAGGTGACAGGTGAGAGGGAAGGTGGGTGGGGGAGGTGGAGGATAAGGTGACAGGTGAGACCAGGTGAGGGGGGGGAGGTGGGTGGGGGAGGGGGAGGAGGACAAGCTGACAGGTGAGACCAGGTGAGGGGGAAGGTGGGTGGGTGGGGGAGGGGGAGGAGGACAAGGTGACAGGTGAGACCAGGTGAGGGGGAAGGTGGGTGTGTGGGGGAGGGGAGGAGGACAAGGTGACAGGTGAGACCAGGTGAGGGGGAAGGTGGGTGGGTGGGGGAGGGGGGGGGAGAACAAGCTGACAGATGAGACCAGGTGAGGGGGAAGGTGGGTGGGTGGGGGGGGAGAACAAGCTGACAGGTGAGACCAGGTGAGGGGGAAGGTGGGTGGGTGGGGGAGGGGGGGGGAAGAACAAGCTGACAGGTGAGACCAGGTGAGGGGGAAGGTGGGTGGGTGGGGGAGGGGAGGAGGACAAGCTGACAGGTGGGACCAGGTGAGGGGGAAGGTGGGTGGGTGGGGGAGGGGGAGGAGGACAAGCTGACGTGAGACCAGGTGAGGGGGAAGGTGGGTGGGTGGGGGAGGGGGACGAGGGCAAGCTGGCAGGTGAGACCAGGTGAGGGGGAAGGTGGGTGGATGGGGGAGGGGGAGGAGGACAAGCTGGCAGGTGAGACCAGGTGAGGGGGAAGGTGGGTGGGTGGGGGAGGTGGAGGAGGACAAGGTGACAGCTGAGACCAGATGAGGGGGTAGGTGGGTGGGTGGGGGAGGGGGGGAGAACAAGCTGACAGGTGAGACCAGGTGAGGGGGAAGGTGGGTGGGTGGGGGAGGGGAGGAGGACAAGCTGACAGGTGAGGGGGGAGGTGGGTGGGTGGGGAGGGGGAGGAGGACAAGGTGACAGGTGAGACCAGGTGAGGGGGAAGGTGGGTGGGTGGGGGAGGGGGAGGAGGACAAGGTGACAGGTGAGACCAGGTGAGGGGGAAGGTGGGTGGGTGGGGGAGGGGAGGAGGACAAGCTGACAGGTGAGGGGGGAGGTGGGTGGGTGGGGAGGGGGAGGAGGACAAGGTGACAGGTGAGACCAGGTGAGGGGGAAGGTGGGTGTGTGGGGGAGGGGAGGAGGACAAGGTGACAGGTGAGACCAGGTGAGGGGGAAGGTGGGTGCGGGAGGGGGAGGAGGACAAGGTGACAGGTGAGACCAGGTGAGGGGGAAGGTGGGAGGGTGGGGGAGGGGGAGGAGGACAAGGTGACAGATGAGACCAGGTGAGGGGAAGGTGGGTGGGTGGGGGAGGGGGTAGGACAAGGTGACAGGTGACAGGTGAGAGGGAAGGTGGGTGGGGGAGGTGGAGGATAAGGTGACAGGTGAGACCAGGTGAGGGGGGGGGAGGTGGGTGGGGGAGGGGGAGGAGGACAAGCTGACAGGTGAGACCAGGTGAGGGGGAAGGTGGGTGGGTGGGGGAGGGGGAGGAGGACAAGGTGACAGGTGAGACCAGGTGAGGGGGAAGGTGGGTGTGTGGGGGAGGGGAGGAGGACAAGGTGACAGGTGAGACCAGGTGAGGGGGAAGGTGGGTGGGTGGGGGAGGGGGGGAGAACAAGCTGACAGATGAGACCAGGTGAGGGGGAAGGTGGGTGGGTGGGGGGGGAGAACAAGCTGACAGGTGAGACCAGGTGAGGGGGAAGGTGGGTGGGTGGGGGAGGGGGGGGAAGAACAAGCTGACAGGTGAGACCAGGTGAGGGGGAAGGTGGGTGGGTGGGGGAGGGGAGGAGGACAAGCTGACAGGTGGGACCAGGTGAGGGGGAAGGTGGGTGGGTGGGGGAGGGGGAGGAGGACAAGCTGACGTGAGACCAGGTGAGGGGGAAGGTGGGTGGGTGGGGGAGGGGGACGAGGGCAAGCTGGCAGGTGAGACCAGGTGAGGGGGAAGGTGGGTGGATGGGGGAGGGGGAGGAGGACAAGCTGGCAGGTGAGACCAGGTGAGGGGGAAGGTGGGTGGGTGGGGGAGGTGGAGGAGGACAAGGTGACAGCTGAGACCAGATGAGGGGGTAGGTGGGTGGGTGGGGGAGGGGGGGAGAACAAGCTGACAGGTGAGACCAGGTGAGGGGGAAGGTGGGTGGGTGGGGGAGGGGAGGAGGACAAGCTGACAGGTGAGGGGGGAGGTGGGTGGGTGGGGAGGGGGAGGAGGACAAGGTGACAGGTGAGACCAGGTGAGGGGGAAGGTGGGTGGGTGGGGGAGGGGGAGGAGGACAAGGTGACAGGTGAGACCAGGTGAGGGGGAAGGTGGGTGGGTGGGGGAGGGGGAGGAGGACAAGGTGACAGGTGAGACCAGGTGAGGGGGAAGGTGGGTGGGTGGGGGAGGGGGAGGAGGACAAGGTGACAGGTGAGACCAGGTGAGGGGGAAGGTGGGTGGGTGGGGGAGGGGGAGGAGGACAAGGTGACAGGTGAGACCAGGTGAGGGGGAAGGTGGGTGGGTGGGGCAGGGGGAGGAGGACAAGCTGACAGGTGAGACCAGGTGAGGGGGAAGGTGGGTGGGTGGGGCAGGGGGAGGAGGACAAGCTGACAGGTGAGACCAGGTGAGGGGGAAGGTGGGTGGGTGGGGAAGTATGGAGTCTTTTGCACCTCAGCTGTTTGTAAATTCCTTCACTGTTTTTATCAAACATCCCCGTTCTAGTGTGTGAAAGCCCGCAAGGCGATGATAAATATACCTCAAAGTTTGATGGAAGAACAGGGGAGGAAGAGTTGTATTTTATTCCCTGGAACAAAGAGGGGTGAGGGGATACTTGATAGAGGGAGACAAAATTATGAGGGGGTATAGATAGGGTAAATGCGAACAGGCTTCTCCCACTGCGGTTGGGTGGGACTACAACTAGAGATGAAGGGTTGAAAGTGTAAAGTTTGAGGGAAACTCCTTCACTCGGAGGGTGGTGAGAGTGTGGAGCGAGCTGCCGGCGTGGGTGGTGCACGCGAGCTTGATTTCAAAGTTTGAGAGGGGTTTGAATCGGTGCCTGTGGTCCCGGTAACAGGTCGATGGGAGTAGGCCGTGTAAATGGTTTGACACGGACTAGATGGGCTGAAGGGCCTTTTTCTGTTGCTGTCCCTCTCTGTGACTGTATGATTTTTATGAAAGAGGCGAAGGGCTGGGGAAGGAGGAATCTGATAGGAGGGGAGAGAGGAAAGGGAATGAGTAGGGTCACCGGGGGAAGCTGATATGGGTAGGAGAGGGAAGGAAGGTGGGGTTGGGGGGGTAGAAATGTCCAGAAGTTAGAGAAATCGGTGTTTATGCCATCAGGTAGAAGGCTGAGTGTGGCGCTAGGGGAGACTGTGTCAGGATGGGAATGGGTGGCCTCTGGGAGACCGTGTGATTGGAGGACAGGTGTGAGAGACAGCCTGGGCTCACACGCGGAGTGGCCCGCCGGGCGACGTCGCTGAGCGCAGGTGGGCCGCGACGCGAGCTGAGGCACCCACCGTCCTGTAGAAGGGGGCGGCGCTGCGGAGTTCCAGCTCCGGCCAGCCCGCCTCTGGCTTGCGGCCCAGCGAGGCGCCGCCGTGGCCTGCGCCCCTCGAGTCCCACTCGTCGTAAAGGAGGATCCCTGTGGCCAAGAGGGGGGAAACGCACACTCAGAGTTGTAGGAGGGGCAGGGTTAGGCCATTCAGCCCATCGAGTAGGCCCTGCTATCCCATCTTCAGCTGATTTACTATCCCTCTCAACCCCCATTCTCCTGCCTTCTCCCCCGTAACCTTTGACACCCCGACCAATCAGACACTTTAACTACACCCAGTGACTTGCCCCCCGCCCCACAGCCCTCTGCGGCAATGAATTCCCACGGGTTCCCCACCCCACCACACCACCCGGCTGAAGGAATCCCTCCTCGTCTCTGTCCTAGATTGGACGTCCCTCTAACTCTGAGAAGCACAGCGTGGAAACCGGCCCTTCGGCCCGTCTAGTCCGTGCTGAAACCCCGCTTCAGCTGCCTGCCCCCCGGGAGACCACGGCCTCCCCACCCCGTGCGCCTATCCAAACTTCTCCCACGCCTTGAAACCGAGCTTGCGCGCTGGCCGCTCGTTCCACCCTCCCCCCCCCAACCCCCTGATCCCCCTTAAGCTTCTCGTCTTTCACCCTTAACCCGTGACCTCCCCGAACCTCAGTGGGGAAAAGCCTGCTGGTGTTTAGCCCACCCACACCCCTCAGAATTTTGTATATCTCTCTCAAATCTCCTACATTCCCAGGAATAAAGCCCTGAACTCTTTAATCTTTCCTTATAACTCACAAAGAGACTCATCTCAAGATCATATATGGGGACACAATACATACGTTGGTAATATATTTACATTGAACTTTAAACGGAGGGGATAACTCTATTCACCCCAACACTGAACTGTTCCCAGAACTCATGGCCTAACTTTGAGAGACTCTTCAATGCAAACACCCACGTCAGGAAGCGGTTCTCTCCAGTCCAGCATCCGACGCCAACATTCCTGCAGTCCTGACTGAAAGGCGACAGGGCCTGGGCCTCTGTACCTCCCTCTGCCACTGGATCCTCAGCTTCCTAACCGGAAGACCACAGTCTGCGCGGATTGGCGATAGCATCTCCTCCTCGCTGACGGTCAACACTGGCGCACCTCAGGGGTGTGTGCTCAGCCCACGGCTCTGCTCTCTCCGTACCCATGACTGTGTGGCTCGGCACAGCTCCAGTACAGTTCGCTGATGTCACAACCGTTGTTGGTGGAATCTCAGGAGGAGGGGTGGGGGGGGGGGGTGAGATATGCCAACTAGTGGAGTTGCAAAAACCTGGCACTCAACGTCAGTAAGACGGACTTCAGGAAGGGTAAGACGAGGGAGCACGAACCGATCCTCACGGAGGGATCAGGAAGTGGGGAGAGTGAGCAGCTTCAAGTCCCTGGGTGTCAGGATCTCTGAGGATCTAACCCGGTCCCAACGTATGGACGCAGCTATAAAGAAGGAAAGACAGCGGACATCCCAGGAATTAACCTCGTGAATCTACGCAGCACTTCCTCTACAGCCAGGATGTCCTTCCTTAACCCGGGAGACCAAAACTGTACACAATACTCCAGATGTGGTCTCACCAGGGCCCTGTACAAATGCAAAAGGATTTCCTTGCTCTTGTACTCAATTCCCTTTGTAATAAAGGCCAACATTCCATTAGCCTTCTTCACTGCCTGCTGCATTTGCTCATTCACCTTCAGTGACTGATGAACAAGGACTCCTAGATCCCTTTGTATTTCTCCCTTATCCAACTCTACACCGTTCAGATAATAATCTGCCTTCCTGTTCTTACTCCCAAAGTGGATAACCTCACACTTATTCACATTAAACGCCATCTGCCAAGTATCTGCCCACTCACCCAGCCTATCCAAGTCACCCTGAATTCTCCTCACATCCTCATCACACGTCACACTGCCACCCAGCTTAGTATCATCAGCAAACTTGCTGATGTTATTCTCAATGCCTTCATCTAAATCATTGACGTAAATGGTAAACAGCTGTGGTCCCAATACCGATCCCTGTGGCACCCCACTAGTCACCACCTGCCATTCCGAGAAACACCCATTCACTGCTACCCTTTGCTTTCTATCTGCCAACCAGTTTTCTATCCATGTCAATGTCTTCCCCCCCCCCCCGATGCCCTGAGCTTTGATTTTACCCACTAATCTTCTATGTGGGACCTTATCAAATGCCTTCTGAAAATCGAGGTACACTACATCCACTGGATCTCCCCCGTCTAACTTCCTGGTTACATCCTCGAAAAACTCCAACAGATTAGTCAAGCATGATTTACCCTTGGTAAATCCATGCTGGCTCGGCCCAATCCTATCACTGCTATCTAGATTTGCCACTATTTCATCCTTAATAATGGACTCTAGCATCTTTCCCACCACCGATGTCAGGCTGATAGGACGATAGTTCTCTGTTTTCTCCCTCCCTCCTTTCTTAAAAAGTGGGATAACATTAGCCATTCTCCAATCCTCAGGAACTGATCCTGAATCTAAGGAACATTGGAAAATGATTACCAATGCATCCGCAATTTCCAGGGCCACCTCCTTTAGTAGCCTAGGATGCAGACCATCTGGACCTGGGGATTTGTCAGCCTTCAGTCCCATCAGTTTTCTCATCACCGTTTCCTTCCAAATGTCAATCTGTTTCATTTCCTCTGTTACCCTATGTCCCTGGCCCATCCATACATCTGGGAGATTGCTTGTGTCTTCCTTAGTGAAAACAGATCTAAAGTACTCATTAAATTCTTCTGCCATTTCTCTATTTCCCATAACAATTTCACCCAATTCATTCTTCAAGGGCCCAACATTGTTCTTAACTGTCTTCTTTCTCTTCACATACCTAAAAAAGCTTTTGCTATCTTCCTTTATATTCCTGGCTAGCATGTGTTTGTACCTCATTTTTTTCTCCCCGTATTGTCTTTTTAGTTAAGTTCTGTTGTTCCTTAAAAACTTCCCAATCATCTGTCCTCCCACTCACCTTAGCTCTGTCATATTTTTTAATGCTATGCAATCTCTGACTTCCTTTGTCAACCACTGTGGCCCCTTCCCCCCTTTGAATCCTTCCTTCTCCGGGGGATGAACTGATTTTGCACCTTGTGCATTATTCCCAAGAATACCTGCCATTGCTGTTCCACTGTCTTTTCTGCTAGGCTATCCGTCCAGTCAGCTTTGGCCAGCTCCTCCCTCATGGCTCCATAGTTTCCCCTGTTCCACTGCAACACTGAAACCTCCGATCTGCCCTTATCCTTCTCAAATTGTAGATAAAAACTTATCATATTGTGATCACTACCTCCTAATGGCTCCTTTACTTCAAGATCGCTTATCAAATCCTGTTCATTACACAACACTAAATCGAGGACAGTCTTGTCCCTGGTCAGCTCTCGTACAAGCTGTTCCAAGAATGCATCCCGTAGGCACTCTACAAATTCCCTATCCTGGGGTCCAGCACCAACCTGATTCTCCCAGTTCACCTGCATGTTGAAATCCCCCATAACTACTGAGACATTACCTTTGCCACATGCCAATGTTAACTCCCTATTCAACTTGCACCCAATATCCATGCTACTGTTTGGTGGCCTGTAGACAACACCCATTAGGGTCCTTTTGCCCTTTCTGTTCCTCAGTTCTATCCACACAGACTCTACTTCTCCTGATCCTATGTCCCCCCTTGCAAAGGACTGAATCTCATTCCTCACCAACAGGGCCACCCCACCCCCTCTGCCCACATTTCTGTCCCTACGATAGCACGTATACCCTTGTACATTCATTTCCCAGGTCTGATCTCCCTGCAGCCATGTCTCCGTTGTCTATGTCAACATCATAGTTACCCATTCGCACCTGAGCTTCAAGCTCATCTGCCTTATTTCTGACACTTTGTGCATTCAGATATAGAATTTTTAGCCCATTTCTCCTCTCTCTGTTTGAATTGCTGCCTATTGTGCTTAACCCAGCTCCCCGAACTCCCATCGGGCTATACGCCCCTAGAATTTTGTTGTCCTTCCTAAATTTACTTATTCTTTCTGCACATTTAACTCCATGTTCCGTCAGACCATCCCTCTGTCCATGTGTCCTCCTTATCACTTGTTCCGCCCCACCTTTCTCTACTACACACTTAATATTCCGGAACCGTGTAGTCCCCACCTGTCCTTTATTCTTCCTCTCTCTATCCTCTCTCACATTCTGGATCCCCGCCCCCTGCAAATTTAGTTTAAACCCCCCACCCCCGCCCCAGAGAAGCACCAGCAAACTTTCCTGCAAGAATGTTAGTACTGCTCCAGTTCAGGTGTAAACCGTCCCGTCAGAACAGATCCCACCTTCCCTGGAACAAGGCCCAATTATCTATAAACCTGAAGCCCTCCATCCTGCACCATCCTCTCAGCCACGTATTAATCTGTAAAATCCTTCTGTTCCCTGCCTCACTCGCACGTGGCACAGGTAGCAATCCTGAGATTGTTACCCTGGAGGTCCTGCCCTTCAGCTTCACACCTAACTCCCTGAACTCCCTACGCAGGACCCCCTCACTCATCCTACCCACATCGTTGGACCACAACATCTGGGTTCTTGCCCTCCCTCTCGAGAATAACCTGCTCCCGATCTGAGATGTCCCGGACCCCGGCACCAGGGAAGCAACATACCATCCGAGACTCCCGATCTTCCCCACAAAATCTCCTACCCGCCCCCCTGACTATAGAAGCCCCTATCAATACCGCTCTCTTCTCTTCCCTCCTCCCCTTCCTAGTCGAGGGTCCAACCTCAGTGTCAGATATCAAACCCGATTCTGAGGCTCATTCTCGATATTTATTACTTACTATTATTAATAATAATAGAACCATAGAACACTACCGCACAGTACAGGCCCTTCGGCCCTCCATGTTATGCTAACCCATATAATCCTTTTTTTAAAAAAAGTACTAAACCCACACTACCCCATAACCCTCCATTTTTCTTTCATCCACGTGCCTGTCCAAGAGGCTCTTAAATACCCCTAATGTTTTAGCCTCCACCACCATCCCGGGCAAGTCATTCCAGGCACTCACAACCCTCTGTGTAAAAAAAACTTACCCCTGATGTCTCCCTTAAACTTCCCTCCCTTACTCTTGGACATATTCCCTCTGTAATACGATCTTGTTTCTTTGCGTTGCCAAAAGAGGGTGAATCCCCGGGTCATAGTTGGTCACATATATGTACTTTGATAATGAAGTTTACCTTCAACCTGCGGGGTTGGACACCTACCTGGGCCGTACGCGTCCAGCAGCCGGTCGTCCCCGGATGCGTCCTGCGGCCGCTGGCTGCCTCTCGACAGGTAGCTGGGCTTGGGGCAGGTACCGATGGGCTGGAAGGTGGGGTCCAGTTCCAGGATCAGGTTGTTGAGGTTCTCGATCGTCTCGTCCAGGCTGGGAGACAGGGGCTCGCCTTCGGCGCCGGTCGCGGGCGCCCCCGGGGGCGGGGTGTCGCCGCCCCAGCTTTGCTCGCGCTGCCTGCCCCTGTCCCGGGCGGCCGGGGACCGGGCGCTGCTGGCCCGCCGGACCCCGTCGTGGAGGGGCGGCTTCCCCAGGACGGCCTGCGACCTGCCGTGTCCGGCGTGAGACCCCGGCTGCGTCTGGCAGCCGGGGCCGATCTCCCGGCAGACCCACTGGCCGGACGGGCTGAAGGAGTCCGCCCGGCTCTCCGATACGCGCCCGGGGAACACTGCTCTCGCCTGACCGTGACCGATGGACATGCCGTTCAGTAAAATGGTCTTCATGTAGGGGGAAACAGGTTGCGAACGTGTGGCTCTCGTTCGGCTGTGAGACGGATGTCCTGTGTCGCTGAATCCTAGCGAACCGCAGGCGTTCTGTTTGAAAAGGATATGAACGCAGGCCTGGAAAGTTACCAAATATGTTTGCAGATTAGTCATCGCGGACACACCGAGGTTAATCACAGAGTCAAGTTGTAAGTCCATAGGACAGAACAACCCCTTCAGCCCTCGGCGTCGTGCCGAGCTAGTTAAATTAGCAAACAGATGGCCGGCGAGACTCACCTCTCCTGCCCGCACGGTTTAACCCCTCGTGTGCCCGCGTACAGGTCTCGTCAGACTCCCTAACGTATCTGGCTCGACCCCGGCAAACTTTGTGCGAAAAAAGAAAACTTATTCGTGTCCTAAACGCGCTCCATCATTTGTTAATTTATTTCTGGTTACGTCCGTGAGTTACGCTGCATCCCCCTATAAACTGGGCACAGCCACACAGTAACCAACATGCTCCCGCCCATTTCTCCTTTGATGCCGCACAGCTAGAATTAAAAAAAAATTAATATAGTTTTGAAATTATGCCGATATATTGAGATTGCACTAATATTGACATTATGCCACATAGAATTAGATCTATGTTAGTTATCATTGTGAAGTACCCTACATGTCAATGAATATAATCCGTAATTTTTCTAAATAATAGGCAGTAGGTGCAGGAGTAGGCCATTCGGCCCTTCGAGCCAGCACTACCATTCACTGCGATCATGGCTGATCATCCACAATCAGTACCCAGTTCCTGCCCTCTCCCCATATCCCTTGACCCCAGTATCTATAAGAGCTCTATCTAACTCTCTCTTAAAAGCATCCAGAGACTTGGCCTCCACTGCCTTCTGGGGCAGAGCATTCCATAGATCCACCACTCTCTGGGTGAAAAAGTTTTTCCTCAACTCCGTTCTAAATAGCCCCTACCCCTTATTCTTAAACTGTGGCCTCTGGTTCTGGACTCTCCCCCCAACATCGGGAACATGATTCCTGCCTCCAGTGTGTCCAATCCCTTAATAATCTTATATGTTGCAATCAGATCCCCTCTCATCCTTCTAAATTCCATTGTATACAAGCCCAGTCGCTCCAATCTTTCAACATGTGACAGTCCCGCCAACCCGGAAATTAACCTCGTGAACCTACACTGCACTCCCTCAATAGCAAGAATGTCCTTCCTCAAATTTGGAGACCAAAACTGCACACAGTACTCCAGGTGGGGTCTCACCAGGACCCTGTACAACTACAGAAGGACCTCTTTGCTCCTATACTCAACTCCCCTTGTTATGAAGGCCAACGTGCCATTAGCTTTCTTCACTGCCTGCTGTACCTGCATGCTTACTTTCAGTGACTGATGAACAAGAACACCTGGATCTCATTGTACTTCCCCTTCTCCTAACTTGACACCATTAAACGTACCACGACCTTTACTTTGAAACATTCTAGAGCTTCAATGTATTTATATTGTCAGTGTTTCAAGTTACAGCACTGTTACGAATTGCAACAATAGACACAGAATGGAAGTCGGTATCCGAACGCCAACACCATCTAGTCAAAACATTTTACTTTTGCCATTGCTTCTGTCAGACAGACAGACATCCTTTATTGATCCCGAGGGAAATTGGGTTTTGTTACAGTCGCACCAACCAAGAATAGTGTAGAAATATAGCAAAATAAAACCATAAATAATTAAATAATAATGTTAATTATGCCAATTGGAAATAAGTCCCGGACCAGCCTATTGGCTCAGGGTGTCTGACACTCCGAGGGAGGAGTTGTAAAGTTTGATGGCCACAGGTAGGAATGACTTCCTGTGACGCTCAGTGTTACATCTCGGTGGAATGAGTCTCTGGCTGAATGTACTCCTGTGCCTAACCAGTACATTATGGAGTGGATGGGAGTCATTGTCCAAGATGGCATGCAACTTGGACAGCATCCTCTTTTCAGACACCACCGTCAGAGAGTCCAGTTCCACCCCCCACAACATCACTGGCCTTACGAATGAGTTTGTTGATTCTGTTGGTGTCTGCTACCCTCAGCCTGCTGCCCCAGCACACAACAGCAAACGTGATAGCACTGGCCACCACTGACTCGTAGAACATCCTCATCAGACGTTAAAGGACCTCGGTCTCCTCAAGAAGTAGAGACGGCTCTGACCCTTCCTGTAGACAGCCTCAGTGTTCTTTGACCAGTCCAGTTTATTGTCAATTCGTATCCCCAGGTAATTGTAATCCTCCACCATGTCCGCACTGACCCCTTGGATGGAAACAGGGGTCACCGGTGCCTCAGCCCTCCTCAGGTCCACCACCAGCTCCTTAGTCAGTTGCTTTGACTGCCTGACCTCATTTATTTGTGACGTGTGTGAGGTTTGTGCTTGTTTGATGTGCATATTACACACACAAAAAAAAATCGTATAACTGCGTTCAGACCATATAAAATATTTCAGCCTCGGAGCTTTTGTTGGCCCGCATAGCTGTAGAAAAATTAGAGGGAACTGTGTTGTTTAGCTCGGTCCAGAGGAACGTTGTTTCAACATCTTTATAGTTGGATGACAATAAATTTCTTGAACTTTTCCTTCCATCACCCCTGTTTGGGTGGGATTGAGACCCCTTTCTGCCCAGCACTGCCAGAGAACTGACTGTCAGGACCACCTCAGTTAAGGGCAGCTGCCGCTCGACCCCCACCCCCCCCCCCCACCAACCCCACACCATCACTAAACGTGCACGACAAACACGGTTGGGCCGGGACCGTACTTTTGACTGTCAGGACCACCTCAGTTAAGGGCAGCTGCCGCTCGACCCCCCCCCCCACCAACCCCCCACCATCACTAAACGTGCACGACAAACACGGTTGGGCCGGGACCGTACTTTTGACTGTCAGGACCACCTCAGTTAAGGGCAGCTGCCGCTCGACCCCCCCCCCCCCCACCAACCCCACACCATCACTAAACGTGCACGACAAACACGGTTGGGCCGGGACCGTACTTTTGACTGTCAGGACCACCTCAGTTAAGGGCAGCTGCCGCTCGACCCCCCCCCCCACCAACCCCCCACCATCACTAAACGTGCACGACAAACACGGTTGGGCCGGGACCGTACTTTTGACTGTCAGGACCACCTCAGTTAAGGGCAGCTGCCGCTCGACCCCCACCCCCCACCAACCCCCCACCATCACTAAACGTGCACGACAAACACGGTTGGGCCGGGACCGTACTTTTGACTGTCAGGACCACCTCAGTTAAGGGCAGCTGCCGCTCGACCCCCCCCCCCCACCAACCCCCCACCATCACTAAACGTGCACGACAAACACGGTTGGGCCGGGACCGTACTTTTGACTGTCAGGACCACCTCAGTTAAGGGCAGCTGCCGCTCGACCCCCCCCCACCAACCCCCCACCATCACTAAACGTGCACGACAAACACGGTTGGGCCGGGACCGTACTTTTGACTGTCAGGACCACCTCAGTTAAGGGCAGCTGCCGCTCGACCCAACCCCCCACCATCACTAAACGTGCACGACAAACACGGTTGGGCCGGGACCGTACTTTTGACTGTCAGGACCACCTCAGTTAAGGGCAGCTGCCGCTCGACCCCCCCCCCCACCAACCCCCCACCATCACTAAACGTGCACGACAAACACGGTTGGGCCGGGACCGTACTTTTGACTGTCAGGACCACCTCAGTTAAGGGCAGCTGCCGCTCGACCCCACCCCCCACCAACCCCCCACCATCACTAAACGTGCACGACAAACACGGTTGGGCCGGGACCGTACTTTTGACTGTCAGGACCACCTCAGTTAAGGGCAGCTGCCGCTCGACCCCCACCCCCCACCAACCCCCCACCATCACTAAACGTGCACGACAAACACGGTTGGGCCGGGACCGTACTTTTGACTGTCAGGACCACCTCAGTTAAGGGCAGCTGCCGCTCGACCCCCACCCCCCACCAACCCCCCACCATCACTAAACGTGCACGACAAACACGGTTGGGCCGGGACCGTACTTTTCTTTAAGAGGAAAATTCCGACCAATCGTAAAGAGGAGCTCCGGCACGTCCTGAAATCCGAGCATCGAGTCCGGGAGCCGGGATGGTACGAGTTTGATGGAACATGGAAGAGCAGCCCCCCCCCACCCCACCCCACCCCTTCGGCCCACGATCTGCTGCCGAGCTGAGGGAAATGAGGGAAATGGTAATCAAACGGCCGGCCGATCTACCTAACGTCCTCACGGCACCGCCAGTCTTCACAGCTGTGCAAGTCCTTGGTGACACCAACCCAGGAGTAGGCCGTTCGGCCCTTCGAGCCTGCACCGCCGCCACTCAGTATGATCATGGCTGATCATCCAACCCTGTACCTGCTTTCTCTCCATACCCCCCCCCCCCCGATCCCTTCAGCCTCAAGGGCCACATCTAACTCCCTCTAGTCGTGGCTATCCCCTCGTGGTCGAGGATGGTGGCCTTCGTACCGTTGATCTACCACAGAGCGAAGTCGCCTGTGAGTCTACTTGTTTAACGTCTGCTTGACGCTGCGCTCCGAGAAGCAGACGGCACCTCACAAATCAACCGGCTGGCCCCGGTGGAACGGAAACCACGGCGACGGGGTGGGGGGAGCCTTCGCAGCCGCTGAGTTCCGAGTAAGTTCGTCCGCCCCGCGGTCCTGATTGGCCCTGTGCCTCACCCTCCCGACCTCACCGCCGTGGGCGACCCCACCAAGAGCGCAGTCCGCCCTCGGGATCGCGGGGCCACACGAGCTTCTCCACCCCGACAAGGTGACAACCCGCGCGGGTCCAGGGCGAGTGAAGACAAGAGAGAAGATGGTGCGACCGATCTTGACGTCCAAGGGGGAGACCGGGCGGGCTGGCACTGGTTCCTTCCCCCCCACCCCAACCTGTTTCTTTTTTTTTCTCCTCCCGAGCTGGGGTTTGACCTCCCAGAGGGTTATAAAACCAGGAGGGGACGTGAGAAGGCAGAAGACGGACTGAACGGCAGCATTCTCAGCCTACAGGCCCCGAGGTCCGTTTCCTCCCGGGAATACTCAGCAGCCCCGGAGGGTGGGGGGGGCGCAACGGGATTCATGAACCACCGCGCCCCACCAGGGCGGGCAAACAGCCAGTGTGGGGAAGGCCACCAACTCTGCAAAGTACAGAAGGGAAAATGAATGATAAGCAGGCAATGAAGAGTCCGTCATACAGTGCGGGGGTTCCCGGTCTGGGGTCCACTGGACCCTTTGCTTAATCGGACAGGGTCCGTGGCATAGAAAAGGGCTTTGATCCAGTGTCCGGGTCTTCTGTTTGGTCGGCGATACGACTGGCCGGACTTTCCGAGCCGTGAACGAGATCCAGCCAGCACCGAAGGGATAGCCTTTGGTCCAAGGGCTTCTTAACTCCGAGGCAACAGAGATCGCCTCTCCCCCCGCGGCCTCTCTCTCCCCTTTTCTCACAGTCTCCCTTACTCTCTCTCTCTCTCACCTTTCCTTTTCTCTCTCTCCCCTCCCTCTCCCTCTCTTTCTCCTTTATCTCTCTCTCCCCTCCTCTCTCTCCCCTTTCTCTCCCTCCCTCTCTCTCCTTTTCTTTCTCTCCCCTCTCTCTCTCTTAGACTTCCTCCCTCCCTCTCTCATTTTCTTTCTCTCCCCCTCTCTCTCTCTTAGACTTCCTCCCTCTCCCTCTCTCCCTCCCTCTCTTTCTCCCTTATCTCTGTCTCCCCTTTCTCTCCCTCCCTCTCTCCTTTTCTTTCTCTCACTCTCTCTCTCTTAGACTTCCTCTCTCTCTCCCTCTCCCCCTCCCTCTTTCTCCCTTATCTCTCTCCCCCTCCTCTCTCTCTCCCCTCTTTCTCTCCCTCTCTCTCTCTCCTTTTCTTTCTGTCTCCCTTACTCTCTCTCTCTTAGACCCTCTCTCTCTCCCCCCTCCTCTCTCCCCTCTTTCTCTCCCTCTCTCTCTCTCCTTTTCTTTCTCTCCCTTACTCTCTCTCTCTCAGACTCTTCCTCTCTCTCTCACCTTTCCTTTTCTCTCTCTCCCTCTCCCTCTCTTTATCTCTCTGTCTCCCCTCCTCTCTCTCTCCCCTTTCTCTCCCTCTCTCTCCTTTTCTTTCTCTCCCCCTCTCTCTCTCTTAGACTTCCTCCCTCTCCCTCTCTCCCTCCCTCTCTTTCTCCCTTATCTCTCTCCCCCCTCCTCTCTCTCTCCCTTTCTCTCCCTCTCTCTCTCTCCTTTTCTTTCTGTCTCCCTTACTCTCTCTCTCTTAGACCCTCTCTCTCTCCCCCCTCCTCTCTCTCTCCCCTCTTTCTCTCCCCCTCTCTCTCTCTCCTTTTCTTTCTGTCTCCCTTACTCTCTCTCTCTTAGACCCTCTCTCTCTCCCCCTCCCCCTCCCTCTCTCTCCCTTATCTCTCCCCCCTCTCTCTCTCTCTCTCCCCTCTCTCTCTCCCCTCTCTCTCTCCCCCTCTCTCTCTTTTTCTTTGTCTCCCTTACTCTCTCTCTCTTAGACTTCCCCTCTCTCTCTCTCCCCCCTCCCTCTCTCTCCCCTCTTTCTCTCCCTCCCTCTCTCTCACCTTTTCTTTCTCTCTCTCTTAGACTTCCTCTCTCTCCCTCTCTTTCTCCCGTTATCTCTGTCGCCCCTCCTCTCTCTCATCCTCCCTCTCCCTCCCCCCCCCCCCCCCCACAGAGAGGCCAGTCTACTTTCCCCTGAGTTCTGGTTTCCTTGTTTGTTTCTATGGAAACGGGTGAATCATGCCCCGAGTCAGCCAAGCGGCGGCTGTTGCCCAATCCCCTGGGAGGGGAGAGGCCGGCTGACAAACCGCCCGGCGGCTGCTAATTCGCGGACCGGGCGCCTGCCTGTGTTTACCCGACTACGGGGAGCTGGATCCCGCCTCCGACAGTGAGATCACACCATCTGCCCGCTGCCTTCCGCCCAACTCTTCCCCCCCTCCCCAGGGGCCAGTCCGCTCCATATGCAAACCTCCCCGTGGGACCGCAGTACCACTGCAGCTCGGGGCGTGGGAATCAACGGCGCCCTCCGGGAAGAGTCTCCCCCGTGAACGCGCGGGTTTCCCTCCCAAAGTCCAGCCACGTACGGCCACCGTGAAGTCTCCCGTGATTACCGGGGAGATCACCGAGTTACAGGAAGGATATTAATAAGGTTGAAAGAGTGCAGAGAAGGTTTACAACGATGTTGCCGGGACTTGAGAAACTGAGTGACAGAGAAAGGTTGAATAGGTTAGGACTTTATTCCCTGGAGTGTAGGAGAATGAGGGGTGATTTGATAGAGGTGTGTAAAATTATGATGGGTATAGACAGAGTGAATGCAAGCAGGCTTTTCCCTCTGAGGCCGGGGGAGAAAAAAACCAGAGGACATGGGTTAAGGGTGAAGGGGGGGGGGAGTTTAAAAGGAACATTGTGGGGGGGGGGGCTTCTTCACACAGAGAGTGGTGGGAGTGTGGAGTGAGCTGCCAGATGAAGTGGTGAATGCGGGCTCACTTTTAACATTGAAGAAAAACTTGGAGAGGTACGTGGATGAGAGGGGTACGGAGGGATATGGTCCAGGTGCAGGTCAGTGGGACCGGGCAGAAAAATGGTTCGGCACAGCCAAGAAGGGCCGAAAGGCCTGTTTCTCTGCTGTAATGTTCCATGGTTCTGTTAGACGAGGGTACTATCGGTAAACTCCACGGGCGTTGTATTTCTAAATCAGCGACCGAGAAGTTTCGCTCTAAAACTTTAATTCAGAGAGATTTATAATTTTAGCGAATACTGCATTGGTAATATAATTCTGCATTGGCACAGATAGAGTGGATGTGGAGAGGATGTTTCCTGTAGTGGGGGAGTCTAGGACCAGAGGACACAGATAGAGTGGATGTGGAGAGGATGTTTCCTATAGTGGGGGAGTCTAGGACCAGAGGACACAGATAGAGTGGATGTGGAGAGGATGTTTCCTATAGTGGGGGAGTCTAGGACCAGAGGACACAGATAGAGTGGATGTGGAGAGGATGTTTCCTATAGTGGGGGAGTCTAGGACCAGAGGACACAGATAGAGTGGATGTGGAGAGAATGTTTCCTGTAGTGGGGGAGTCTAGGACCAGAGGACACAGATAGAGTGGATGTGGAGAGGATGTTTCCTATAGTGGGGGAGTCTAGGACCAGAGGACACAGATAGAGTGGATGTGGAGAGGATGTTTCCTATAGTGGGGGAGTCTAGGACCAGAGGACACAGATAGAGTGGATGTGGAGAGGATGTTTCCTATAGTGGGGGAGTCTAGGACCAGAGGACACAGATAGAGTGGATGTGGAGAGGATGTTTCCTGTAGTGGGGGAGTCTAGGACCAGACGACACAGAAAGAGTGGATGTGGAGCGGATGTTTCCTATAGTGGGGGAGTCTAGGACCAGAGGACACAGATAGAGTGGATGTGGAGAGGATGTTTCCTGTAGTGGGGGAGTCTAGGACCAGAGGACACAGATAGAGTGGATGTGGAGAGGATGTTTCCTGTAGTGGGGGAGTCTAGGACCAGAGGACACAGTCTCAGAATAGACGGACATCCACTCAGAACGGAGATGAGGAGGGATTTCTTTAGCCAGAGGCTGGTGAATCTGTGGAATTCGTTGCCACAGACGATGTGGAGACCAACCATTGGGTATACCTAAGGTTGAAGGTTCTTGATCAGTCAGGGTGTCAAAGAAAGCAGGAGAATGGGGGGGGGGGGGGTTGAGAGGGATAGTAAATCAGCCGTGATGGAATAGGGGAACAGACTCGACGGGCCGGATGGCCTGATTTTGCTCCTGTGGCCTGACGGCTGGAAAACCCATCCTGTCCAGCTCGTCCGTTCCTGCACAGCTCTGGTCCCCGAAGGTGTCCGGTCGAGAGACCGCTTTCTCCGGGGGGGGGGAGGGGACGCCGTACCTGCACCGCGCAGCGGGTGGCCCCACCCTCGCAGCGGGCTGCCCTCGACCCGTGCGGTTCCAAACCCGCCCTGCTGCTCTTCAAACACATTCCTGCGAGCTGACAAACCCGGCGGGGAGCGGGCTTCCTGCAAGGGAGGGGCGAGCCGCGGCTGAGTCACCGGCGGGCAGGGCGGCGGGCTATCGGAGAATTTCTGTCTGTTAAAAATTAGCTCATCGGGCAGGTGAGCTAATGAAAGATAATCACATTGAAGTGTTAACCCTTTCTTCTCCCGTCGCTCCTGATTAAGTTTCCGGTCGTCCTTTCGGGATTCCAGCGTGATTATACTCCAACCTCCCCACTGCACTTCTCCCGGCCAGTCCCCACACACTCCAGATTTCTCGCCTCGACCCCCCCCCCCCCAAAAACGCCTGAAAGCACCTCCCACCACACTCACAATCAGAATCACGTTTATATCATGTTAAAATTGTACAAGGCATTGGCGAGGCCGAATTTGGAATATTGTGTACAGTTCTGGTCACCGAATTATAGGAAAGATGTCAACAAAATAGAGAGAGTCCAGAGGAGATTTACTGGAATGTTACCTGGGTTTCAGCACCTGAGTTACAGGGAAATATTGAACAAGTTAGGTCTTTATTCTTTGGAGTGCAGAAGGTTGAGGGGGGAACTTGATAGAGGTATTTAAAATTATGAGGGGGCAGATCGAGTTGACGTGGATACGCTTTTTCCATTGAGAGTAGGGGAGATTCAAACAAGAGAACATGAGTTGAGAGTCAGGGGACAAAAGTTTAAGGGTAACACGAGGGGGAACTTCTTTACTCAGAGAGTGGTAGCTGTGTGGAACGAGGCAGGTTCGGTATTGTCATTTAAAGTAAAATTGGATAGGTATATGGACAGGAAAGGAGTGGAGGGTTATGGGCTGAGTGCGGGTCAATGGGACTAGGTGAGAGTGGGCGTTCGGCACGGACTAGAAGGGCCGAGACGGCCTGTTTCCGTGCTGTGATTGTTATATGGTTATATGGGTCGGTGGGACTAGGTGAGAGTGGGCGTTCGGCACGGACTAGAAGGGCCGAGACGGCCTGTTTCCATGCTGTAATTGTTATATGGTTATATGGGTCGGTGGGACTAGGTGAGAGTGGGCGTTCGGCACGGGCTAGAAGGGCCGAGACGGCCTGTTTCCGTGCTGTGATTGTGATATGGTTAACCGTGCCCGGGCGCGGGCAATGGGGGAACTTCTTTACTCAAAGAGTGGTAGCTGTGTGGAACGAGCTTCCAGTAGAAGTGGTAGAGGCAGGTTCGGTATTGTCATTTAAAGTAAAATTGGACAGGTATATGGACAGGAAAGGAATGGGGGGTTATGGGCTGAGTGCGGGTCAGTGGGACTAGGTGAGAGTGGGCGTTCGGCACGGACTAGAAGGGCCGAGACGGCCTGTTTCCGTGCTGTAATTGTTATATGGTTATATGGGTTGGGGGGACTAGGTGAGAGTGGGTGTTCGGCACGGACTAGAAGGGCCGAGACGGCCTGTTTCCATGCTGTAATTGTTATATGGTTATATGGGTCGGTGGGACTAGGTGAGAGTGAGCGTTCGGCACGGACTAGAAGGGCCGAGATGGCCTGTTTCCGTGCTGTGATTGTTATATGGTTATATGGGTCAGTGGGACTAGGTGAGAGTGGGCGTTCGGCACGGACTAGAAGGGCCGAGACGGCCTGTTTCCGTGCTGTGATTGTTATATGGTTATATGGGTCAGTGGGACTAGGTGAGAGTGGGCGTTCGGCACGGGCTAGAAGGGCCGAGATGGCCTGTTTCCGTGCTGTGATTGTGATATGGTTATATGGTTATTATCACCGGCAGCATACGTGGTGAAATTTGTTAACTTAGCAGCAGCAGTTCAATGCAATACATAATAGAGAAGAAAGAAAAAATAATAGATAAATAAGTATATAATTTACAGCATAGGAATATTGAATAGATTAAAATTGTGCAAAAAGACAGAAATTGCATATTTATAAAGTGATGTAGTGTTCAAGGGTTTAATGTCCATTTGGGAATCAGATGGCAGAGGGGAAGAAGCTGTTCCTGAATAGTTGAGTGTGTGTCTTCAGGCTCCTGTACCCCCTCCCTGACGGCAGAGGGGAAGAAGCTGTTCCTGAATAGTTGAGTGTGTTTCTTCAGGCTCCTGTACCCCCTCCCTGATGGCAGAGGGGAGGAAGCTGTTCCTGAATCGTTGGGTGTGTGTCTTCAGGCTCCTGTACCCCCTCCCTGATGGCAGAGAGGAAGAAGCTGTTCCTGAATCATTGAGTGTGTGTCTTCAGGCTCCTGTACCCCCTCCCTGATGGCAGAGGGGAAGAAGCTGTTCCTGAATTGTTGAGTGTGTGTCTTCAGGCTCCTGTACGCCCTCCCTGATGGCAGAGGGGAGGAAGCTGTTCCTGAATCGTTGGGTGTGTGTCTTCAGGCTCCTGTACCTCCTCCCTGATGGCGGAGGGGAAGAAGCTGTTCCTGAATCGTTGAGTGTGTGTCTTCAGGCTCCTGTACCCCCTCTCTGATGGTAACAGTAAAAAAAAAGTGCTTGCCCTGGGTGCTGGAAGCCCTTAATAATGGATGCTGCCGTTCCGAGACTCCGCTTGCTGACGATATCCTGGGTACTTTGTAGGCCAGTGCCCACGATGGAGCTGACTAGATTTACAACCCTCTGCAGCTTCTTTCGGTCCTGTGCAGTAGCCCCTCCATACCAGACAGTGATGCAGCCTGTCAGAACGCTCTCCACGGTACAATCTCCTAATGAAGTATATTCGCTGTCTTGCCTTCTCAAGTCAAGTCACATTTTATTGTCATTTCGACCATAACTTGCCGGTACAGTACACAGTAAAAACGAGACCACGTTTTTCAGGACCATGGCGCTACCTGAATCAGTACAAAAACTGCATCGATTATGTCGGGACCGGGTTAGATCCTCAGAGATCTTGACAGCCAGGAACTTGAAGCTGCTCACTCTCTCCACTTCTGATCCACTACAACCCCGCTGCGACCACGCTGCAGAATGATGGCCTCTCAGCCTCACCATCTCCCTCGTTGGAGCCTGTCACTGTGGCGTCCTTCCTCAACGTGCTTCTTGAAAGTGGTTATAGCCGGGAGGTGGGGGTGGGGCTGGTAATGGGGACAAGCTCCCACTGTCTATTAAACACTCCCGGCGACGGGCGTCTCAAACAGCCTCTGACAACCCAGTCCAGCTCTCGGCCTTCACGTCTGGTTTGGCTACTCAGCCCCCCCTGAACCGTTTCTACTGACAGGAGAGGGCGGGTCACTGGCTCCTTTAAACCAGTCGTTCCGGGCCGACGGGGCTCGTCAGCTCGTCTGGGAGGACCTCCCGCTGTACCCGCTCACGGGGGGGCAGGCTTCGGGAGCTGGACTGAGTTTACAACCTTCTGCAGCTCTTCCCGATCCTGCGGCCAAACGAGACGGCGATGCAGCCGGTCAGAATGCTCTCCGCCGCGCGTCGAGGGTCTCACTAAACAGCACTGCTGTTGCGTGTATGGCTACATGTTGTCATTACATTTTATGTCCACTTGTCTGTTAGTATTATTATTTATGTGTTGTGTGTGTGATGTATCTGCTGTGCTTGGCGCCTCGGCCCCGGAGGAAAGTGGTTTGGTCTGGCTGTCCACGTGCGTCCGGCTGAAATGACAATAAACTGGAACTGGACCCCTCTCCTTGCGGTGAAAAGTGGGACCCTGAACGGGCGGGCAGTGAGGGCGCTCTTTTCGAGAGGACTGTCGAAAGAGAACTTAACTTCACTATCCCTATCGCTCGTTTTCATTCCCGTGCAAATCCTGTACGTGGCAGATGACATTCTGAGATATCACGTTGATATTAAATAAAGAGATTGAAAAAGAGAGGACCGGCAGAGGAAAAGCATGGAGGTGAGGGCGAGGCTCTGCGTCCGGCTGAACTTGGAGGACTGCGAGCCTCTCAGGGTATGGAGGGAATGGAAATGGAGGGAGTTCAGAGGAGGTTCATGAGAATGATTCTGGGAATGAAGGGGTTAACGTTCCAGGAGCGTTCAAAGTCTCTGTGCCTGTACTTGCTGGATTGAGGGTGGATCTCCCTGAAATCTATCGAGGATTGAAAGGCCTAGACAGAGAGGGCGTGAAGAGGATATTACAGCATCTGGGCCCAAAACATCGGCTGTTTATTCCCCTCCGCAGATGCTGCCTGAGCTGTTGAGTCCCGCCAGCATTCTTGTACATTGCTTTGGGTGGTGAAGTCTCGGACCAGTAGACACCGATAAAGTGGGTGTGGAGAGGATGTTTCCTGTAGTGGGGGAGTCTAGGACCCGAGGACACAGATAGAATGGATGTGGAGAGGATGTTTCCTATAGTGGGGGAATCTAGGACCAGAGGACACAGATAGAGTCGATGTGGACAGGATGTTTCCTATAGTGGGGGAGTCTAGGACCCGAGGACACAGATAGAATGGATGTGGAGAGGATGTTTCCTATAGTGGGGGAGTCTAGGACCAGAGTACACAGATAGAGAGGATGTGGAGAGGATGTTTCCTATAGTGGGGGAGTCTAGGACCAGAGGACACAGATAGAGTGGATGTGGAGAGAATGTTTGCTGTAGTGGGGGAGTCTAGGACCAGAGGACACAGATAGAGTGGATGTGGAGAGGATGTTTCCTATAGTGGGGGAGTCTAGGACCAGCGGATACAGATAGAGTGGATCTGGAGAGAATGTTTCCTATAGTGGGGGAGTCTAGGACCAGAGGACACAGATAGAGTGGATGTGGAGAGGATGTTTCCTATAGTGGGGGACTCCAGGACCAGAGGACACAGCCTCAGAATAGAGAGACGTTCATTTTGAACAGAGATGAGGAGGAATTTCTTTAGCCAGAGGGTGTTGAATCTGTGGAATTCATGGCCACAGTTGGCTGTGGAGGCCAAGTCATTGGGTGTATTTAAAGCGGAGACTGATAAGTTCTTGATTAGTCGGGGTGTCAAAGGTTATGGGGAGAAGACAGGAGAATGGGTTTGAGAGGGATAGTAAATCAGCCACGATGGTATGGGGGAGCAGACTCGATGGGCAGAATGGCCTAATTCTCGCCTAAGCCTTATGGTTATAATCGGTTCTCCGGGGGGGTGTCCTGATTGTGGGTGCTGTGTGTGTGTGCCTGGTCTCTTTCCCACTGTCCCGGGTCCAGACTCAGACGGGCCTGCACAGTCAGGGGGGTGGATCCCATATTAGCACTCCCACCCCCCAGCGGAGTCCGCCCCGTCTCTGCGAGGCCACGGCGCCGAACAACCTCTGGTTCAACCAGCCAGGTGGCGCAAAGCAGCTCGCGTTTCACACGGCCAATCTGCCCGTCATCTCGGAGACTATCCCCCCACCCCCACCCCAGAGAGCTGTCACGGCGTGGCGCTGACCGCCAGGGTGCCCACGGGCGCGTCTCCGGCCAGCTGAGGTCCGACCCGCGGACAAACTCCCCCGGGAGAGGGCGTCGCGCTCGAATATGGCGACCGCCCCCCCCCCGCCCCACCAACACCACCACAGTGGGCAGCGGCTGACCGGGGGCTCGCCCTGCCCTGGCTCCCAGCATCTGATTTCACCCGTCCTTCTGCCGATGTGCTTCCTGACCTCACTGCCCGGTTCGGGGACTGCCCCCTGCGGCCGGCAGGAATTCTCCGCGCCGGGGGAGTCAAAACGGCCCCGCGCGTCACCCGCACCAGCCCACCCACCACCCGGGACACAGGCACAGAAAGGGGGCCAGTAACATCCCACCCGCCCCCGCTCGCACCTGCTACACCAGGACTCGCAAACAGTTACTTCCCCCAACAAGGAAGGCTGAACAACTGCTCCACTCACAAACCCAGCGGACCCGAAAACAGGAACCACCAGACTCAAAAACAGTGACTTTCCCCACCTCCACCCACTGACCCACCCCTCCACACCCCCAACCACCCACTGACCCACCCCTCCACACCCCCAACCACCCACTGACCCACCCCTCCACACCACCAATCACCCACTGACCCACCCCTCCACACCCCCAATCACCGACTGACCCACCCCTCCACACCCCCAATCACCGACTGACCCACCCCTCCACACCCCAACCACCCACTGACCCACCCCTCCACACCCCCAATCACCCACTGACCCACCCCTCCACACACACAACCACCCACTGACCCACCCCTCCTAACCCTCCAATCACCCACTGACCCACCCCTCCACATCCCCCAATCCGACTGACCCACCCCTCCACACCCCCAATCACCGACTGACCCACCCCTCCACACCCTGAACCATCCACTGACCCACCCCTCCACACCCCCAATCACCCACTGACCCACCCCTCCACACCCCGAACCACCCACTGACCCACCCCTCCACACCCCCAATCACCCACTGACCCACCCCTCCACACCCCCAATCACCCACTGACCCACCCCTCCACACCCCCAATCACCGACTGACCCACCCCTCCACACCCCAACCACCCACTGACCCACCCCTCCACACCCCCAATCACCCACTGACCCACCCCTCCACACCCCCAATCACCCACTGACCCGCCCCACCACACCCCCAATCATCCACTGACCCACCCCTCCACACCCTGAACCACCCACTGACCCACCCCTCCACACCCCCAATCACCCACTGACCCACCCCTCCACACCCCCAATCACCCACTGACCCACCCCTCCACACCCCGAACCACCCACTGACCCACCCCTCCACACCCCCAATCACCCACTGACCCACCCCTCCACACCCCCAATCCGACTGACCCACCCCTCCACACCCCCAATCACCGACTGACCCACCCCTCCACACCCTGAACCATCCACTGACCCACCCCTCCACACCCCCAATCACCCACTGACCCACCCCTCCACACCCCGAACCACCCACTGACCCACCCCTCCACACCCCCAATCACCCACTGACCCACCCCTCCACACCCCCAATCACCCACTGACCCACCCCTCCACACCCCCAATCACCGACTGACCCACCCCTCCACACCCCAACCACCCACTGACCCACCGCTCCACACCCCCAATCACCCACTGACCCACCCCTCCACACCCCCAATCACCGACTGACCCACCCCTCCACACCCCCAACCACCCACTCACCCACCCCTCCACACACCCCCAACCACCCACTGACCAACCGCTCCACACCCCCAATCACCCACTGACCCACCCCTCCACACCCCCAACCACCCACTCACCCACCCCTCCACACACCCCCAACCACCCACTGACCAACCGCTCCACACCCCCAATCACCCACTGACCCACCCCTCCACACCCCCAATCACCGACTGACCCACCCCTCCACACCCCCAACCACCCACTCACCCACCCCTCCACACACCCCCAACCACCCACTGACCCACCGCTCCACACCCCCAATCACCCACTGACCCACCCCTCCACACACCCAATCACCGACTGACCCACCCCTCCACACCCCAAACACCCACTGACCCACCCCTCCACACCCCCCAATCACCCACTGACCCGCCCCACCACACCCCCAATCATCCACTGACCCACCCCTCCACACCCTGAACCACCCACTGACCCACCCCTCCACACCCCCAATCACCCACTGACCCACCCCTCCACACCCCCAATCACCCACTGACCCACCACTCCACACCCCGAACCACCCGCTGACCCACCCCTCCACACCCCCCATTCACCCACTGACCCACCCCTCCACACCCCCAATCACCCACTGAACCACCACTCCACACCCCCAATCACCCACTGACCCACCCCTCCACACCCCCAATCACCCACTGAACCACCACTCCACACCCCGAACCACCCGCTGACCCACCCCTCCACACCCCCCATTCACCCACTGACCCACCCCTCCACACCCCCAATCACCCAGTGAACCACCCCTCCACACCCCCTATCATCCACTGACCCACCCTCCACACACCCAACCACCCACTGACCTACCCCTCCACACCCCCAATCACCCACTGACCCACCCCTCCACACCCCCAACCACCCACTGACCCACCCCTCCACACTCCCTATCACCCACTGACCCACCCCGCCACACTCCCTATCACCCACTGACCCACCCCTCCACGCCCCCAATCACCCACTGAACCACCACTCCACACCCCGAACCACCCACTGACCCACCCCTCCACACCCCCAATCACCCACTGACCCACCCCTCCACGCCCCCAATCACCCACTGAACCACCACTCCACACCCCGAACCACCCACTGACCCACCCCTCCACACACCCAATCACCCACTGAACCACCACTCCACACCCCCAATCACCCACTGACCCACCCCTCCACGCACCCCCAATCACCCACTGACCCACCCCTCCACACCCCCAATCATCCACTTACCCACCCTCCACACACCCAACCACCCACTGACCTACCCCTCCACACCCCCAATCACCCACTGACCCACCCCTCCACACCCCCAACCGCCCACTGACCCACCCCTCCACACCTCCAAACACCCACTGACCCACTCCTCCTCACCCCCAATCACCCACTGACCCACCCCTCCACAGCCCCAAACACCCACTGACCCAACCCCCCCACACCCCCAATCACCCACTGACCCACCCCACCACAACCCCAATCACCCGCTGACCCACCACACCCCCAATTACCCACTGACCCACCCTCCACACCCCCAATCACCCACTGACCCACCCCTCCACACACCCCCAATCACCCACTGACCCACCCCTCCACACACCCAATCACCCACTGACCCACCCTCCACACCCCCAATCACCCACTGACCCACCCCTCCACACACCCCCAATCACCCACTGACCCACCCCTCCACACACCCAATCACCCACTGACCCACCCCTCCACACCCAATCACCCACTGACCCACCCTCCACACCCCCAATCACCCACTGACCCACCCCTCCACACACCCCCAATCACCCACTGACCCACCCCTCCACACACCCCCAATCACCCACTGACCCACCCCTCCACACACCCAACCACCCACTGACCCACCCCTCCACACACCCAATCACCCACTGACCCACCGCTCCACACCCCCAATCACCCACTGACCCACCGCTCCACACACCCAATCACCCACTGACCCACCGCTCCACACCCCCAATCACCCACTGACCCACCCCTCCACACCCCCATCACCCACTGACCCACCCCTCCACACCCCCCAATCACCCACTGACCCACCGCTCCACACCCCCAATCACCCACTGACCCACCCCTCCACACCCCCATCACCCACTGACCCACCCCTCCACACCCCCAATCACCCACTGACCCACCCCTCCACACCCCGAACCACCACTACTTTATCATTTCCTGTCAGAGTCACCTTGTGTACAGACACTCCTGTGTCCAGCGTCACTTCATGGACACACAATCAATCTGTGTTTATCAGCTATCTTACAAATATGTATGTATGTATGTGTATAAATTCAGATATTGCACCGTCTCCGATCTCAAGACCCTGCAGCGGATAGTGAGGTCAGCTGAGAAGATCATCAGGGTCTCTCTTCCCGCCATCACGGACATTTACACCACACGCTGCATCCGCAAAGCAAACAGCATTATGAAGGACCCCACGCACCCCTCATACAATCTCTTCTCCCTCCTGCCGTCTGGGAAAAGGCTCCGAAGCATTCGGGCTCTCACGACCAGATTATGTAACAGTTTCTTCCCCCAAGCTATCAGACTCCTCAATACCCAGAGCCTGGACTGACACCTTACTGCCCTATTGTCCTGTTTATTATTTATTGTAATGCCGGCACTGTTTTGTGCACTTTATGCAGTCCTGGGTAGGTCTGTAGTCTAGTGTAGTTTTTCTCTGTGTTGTTTTTACGTAGTTCAGTCTAGTTTTTGTACTGTGTCATGTAGCACCACAGTCCTGAAAAACGTTGTCTCAGTTTTTACTGTGAACTGTACCAGCAGCTATAAAATGATAATAAAAAGTGACTTGACTTGCTTAGTGTATCTATCTATATTTTTATTATTATCGTGTTAGTTTTGATCCGGAGTAACAATTATTTTGTTCCTCTTTATGGTTTCCCACTGGGAATGACATTCCGTAATCTTGGCTCCACAGTTCCCAGACCCTGCACATCAACAGGTTACACCCGCAAAATCTTTTAATCTGGCAGAACAGATTTCCCAAACCGGAGAATTAACCGGAAAGAGCTTCCCCGGTCCACCATCACCGTTTGACAAAAAGAGGGGGCGGTACTCACCGCTGGCTCTTCTCCGGGCTGTCCTGTCACTGCCGCTGGCCCGCCGGTCGCTGCTCTGCTCTCAGGCTGCGCTGCCGGTCCCTATAAAGCCTCCTTCCCCTCCCACGGCAAACCAGCAGGCTGGGAGGGCCGAGGTTGGACAAGGTTGGCCTCGCCCTCTGAGAGAGCTGTTGCACAAGCCCGTCGCTGTCTCACTGTCTGCAGGGCAAGCCCCAACCGCACATCTTCCTCTCCATGGCAACCGGCACTCCTCCCCAGCCCGAGTTCTCCGCGGAGGTTTCTCCTCCAGCGGCCCTTCTGCCCGGGGCCAAGGTGAAATATGAAAGCAAGCTTGCCAATAGTTTAAAAGAGGATGGAATAATTTTTTTCAAATATATACAGAGTAAAAGAGAGATGAGAGTAGATATTGGACCAGTGGGAAATGATCCACCCTTTCAACCCCCTTCTCCCCGTAACCTTTGATGATCTGATTAATCAGGCAACGTCCAACCTCCATCGTAAACCTACCCCGTGACTTGTCCTGGGCATACGTGAGGCCAACCGGCCCGTAATCTCCTTTCTTCTGTCATTTTGCGACTTTCCGGTCCTCTGGAACATTTTCCCGGATCTCGTGATTTCTGAAAGATCATTACTAATACCTCCACAGTCTTTTCGGCGACCTCGTCCAGAACTCTGAGGGGTAGTCCCATCTGACCCGGCTGACCTATTCACCTTCAGACTTCCCAGCTTCCCAAGCCCCTTCTCCCTAGTAATAGCAACTACATCACTTCTACCCCCCCTGGCACTCTCAAACCTCTGGCACACTGCTCGTTTCCTTCCGCAGTGGTGCAGAGTACTTATTAAGTTCATCTGCCCTTTCCTTAGGTCCTCCATTACGACCTCTCCAGCATCATTTCCCACTGGTCCAATATCTACTCTCATCTCTCTTTTACTCTGTATATATTTGAAAAAAATTATTCCATCCTCTTTTAAACTATTGGCAAGCTTGCTTTCATATTTCACCTTTTCTCCCTTTATATTTTTATTTTAGTTGCCTTCTGCTGGGCTTCGAAATCCTCTCCATCCTCTACCTTCCCACCAATTTTGCTCCATTATATTCCCTCTCTGTGATTTTAGATGTTCTTTGACTTCCCTTGTCCTCCCTTCAGAATATTTTTTCATCTTTGTACCTTTCCAGCGTTTTCTGAATTTCCCTAGGAATGTGAGCCCGTTGCTGTTCTGCCATCACCCCCGCTAGTGTCCCCTTCCAATCAACTTCGGCTAGCTCCCCTCTCATGCCTCTGTAACTCCCTTCACTCCACTGTAATCCTGATGCCTCCAACTTTAAGTTCTCCTTCTCAAACGGCAGCATGGATTCTATCATTTTATGATCACTGTTTCTTAAGGGTTCCTTAACCTTAAGCTCCCTAATCGAGTCATTGTTATTGCACAACGCCCAATCCAGAATTTCCATTCCCTTAGTGGGCTCAACTACAAGTTGCTCTAAAAAAGCCATCACGTAGGCATTCCACACATAATCTCCCTTGGGATCTCGTGCCATTTGGATTTTCCCAATATTGACATCACCCACGGCTAACGTAACATTGCCTTTTCTATCTCCCTTAGTAACTAGTGTCCTACATCCTGACGGCTGTTTGGAGGCCTGTATTTAACTCCCATCAGGGTCTTCTTACCTTTGCAGTTTCTTAACTCAACCCGCAAGGAATGTCCGCCTTCTGATCATACCTCACCCCAGTCTAAAGATCTGATTTCAGTTTTTACCAACAGGACTGCCCTGCCCCCTCCGCCTTACCTGCCTGTCCCTTTGAGGCAACGTGTATCCTCGGCTGTTAAGCTATGATTTTTCAGCCACGGCTCAGCGATGCCCGCAGCGGGATTCGTGCCAATCTCCAACTGTGCTGCAAGATCATTGTCCTTATTCCGTGTACTGAGAGCATTCAGACCTTAAGTCCTGTCTTCATCTCCCTTTTTTGATTTTGTCCCCCGCCCCCTCCTTGTCACGCTTCAGCTCATCCCACTGACTGCAATTTTGCCCCATCATCTGCCCGTCCTTCCTGACAGTCTCACAACACAATGCCTCCGCTCGTACGCCAACTGCCCCATCCTCACTTTGGTTTTCTCCGTCCCCACTGCCGATTTAGTTTAAGCCCACCCCCACACAGCTCTAGCACACCTGCCTGCAAGGACATCGGTTCCCCCCCCCCCCCTTGGGTTCAGGTGCAACCCGTCCCTTTTTGTATGGGCAACACACACAAAGTGCTGGTGGGACGCAGCAGGCCAGGCAGCGTCTACAGGGAGAAGCGCTGTCGACATTTCGGGCCAAGACCCTTCGTCAGGACTCAAAACAGGTTCAATACCGCCCCCTGCTGACTGGGAGGATTCAGGAGCGTGGTCCCATCATCTAAAACAGGTTCAATACCGCCCCCTGCTGACCGGGAGGATTCAGGAGAGTGGTCCCAACATCCAAAACAGGTTCAATACCGCCCCCTGCTGACCAGGAGGATTCAGGAGAATGGTCCCAACATCTAAAACAGGTTCAATACCGCCCCCTGCTGACCGGGAGGATTCAGGAGAGTGGTCCCAACATCTAAAACAGGTTCAATACCGCCCCCTGCTGACCGGGAGGATTCAGGAGAGTGGTCCCAACATCTAAAACAGGTTCAATACCGCCCCCTGCTGACTGGGATGATTCAGGAGAGTGGTCCCAACATCCAAAACAGGTTCAATACCGCCCCCTGCTGACTGGGAGGATTCAGGAGAGTGGTCCCAACATCGAAAACCACCACTACTTTCTTGTCCTGACGAAGGGTCTCAGCCCGAAACGTCGACAGTGCTTCTCCCTGTAGATGCTGCCTGGCCTGCTGCGTTCCACCGGCATTTTGTGTGTGCTGTTGTTTGAATTTGCAGCATCTGCAGATTTCCTCGTGTTTGCCTTTGGTTCGGGTCGCACGTTCCCCCGGAAGAGATCACAATGATCCAGAAACTTGAACCCCTGCCCCCCCCCCCCGCACGAGTTCCTCAGCCACACATTCATCTGCCAAGTCCTCCTGTTCTTACCCTCGTTGGAACAGACAGCAACCCAGACACGACCCCACAGCTCCTTTCCCAAAAATCTCTCTTTAGAACCTCCTCTCCTTTCCTCCCTATGTCACTGGCGGCAACGTGGACCGAGACTTCCGGGCCGCTCCCCCTCCTCCTCAAGAATGCCCGTGTACCTGGTCCCAGACATCTTGGAGGCCAATGTGCTAGGAGCTCCCTCTACGACCCGCCCCCACCCCATCTATTCCGTGACTCCACTTTCAAGGAATCGCGGACCTGTGTTCCCAGATCACCCTCCGTTCTGCCACACCCCTCAGTTCCCTACCATCCCCTACGCAAGCACTACCGTCCTGCCCTCTCTAGGGGCACACACCCCGTGCTTCCCGGCTTCGCCGCAGTCGGCCGTAGGGATCAAGTCATCGAGGAAGAGGAGGAGCAGGCTCGATGGGCCGAATGGCCTAATTCTGCTCCTGTGCCTTATGGTCTTATACTCAAAAGCGGAGTCTGACCGTGCCTTGTGTACAATGGCGTCAAAAGCTTTGGGGAGATAGGCAGGAGAGCGGGGTCGAGAGGGAAAATAAATCAGCCACGATGGAATGGTGCAGCAGAATCGATGGGCCGAATGGCCTAATTCTGCTCCTGTGTCTTACACAGGATGGGTTGCGATGGATAAGTCAGCCATGGTGGAATGGCGGGCTAGACTGGATGGGCCAAACGGCCCAATTCTGCTCCTATGTCTTGTCGTCTTGGGCTCCTGTGCAGCTTTGCCCTGAGGTCTGGGTGGTACCGAATAAGGTGTACTGTTGCTATGTCAAATACCGGAGATAAAATGTAAACAGTGCGTCCGAGATCTCAGTTGAAAGGTTTCGTGCGTGAACAGGCCGGCCTTTCGCCCGCGCCTGTTCGCTCCCACACAGGCCGCCCTGGCTTGCTCAGCCAGAGATCAGCGGGGAACTCTGAGGGATGGAGTCAGCTCGGCTTTGTGCGTGGAAAGTCATTCTCAACTGTAATTTACGCCCATTTTTTTTCCCGAAAACTGGCTGAAATGTGGACTCACCTGACCGCAGCACACGGTTCCACAGCCTTTCGGTCCATCTGAGATTAGCTCGGGCCCAGAGAACTCGCTGGCGAGTCTGCCGGCCACACTGCTGGGTGTGATGAATCAGCATATTGGAGGGAGACTGAAAATCTGGCCGAGCGGTGCCACAGCAACAACCTCTCACTCAATGTCAGCAAGACCGAGGAGCTGCGATTGATCCATCATCAGGGGTCCCCACCACACAGGTCACGCTCTCCTCTCACTCCAGCCATCAGGAGGGAGGTACAGGAGTCTCAGGACCCACACCACCAGTTTCAGGGACAGTTATCACCCCTCAACCATCAGGAAGGAGGTACAGGAGTCTCAGGGCACACACCACCAGGTTCAGGAACAGTTATTACCCCTCAACCATCAGGAAGGAGGTACAGGAGCCTCAGGACCCACACCACCAGTTTCAGGGACAGTTATTACCCCTCAACCATCAGGAAGGAGGTACAGGAGCCTCAGGACCCACACCACCAGGTTCAGGGACAGTTATCACCCCTCAACCATCAGGAAGGAGGTACAGGAGCCTCAGGACCCACACCACCAGTTTCAGGGACAGTTATTACCCCTCATCCATCAGGAAGGAGGTACAGGAGCCTCAGGACCCACACCACCAGGTTCAGGAACGGTTATTACCCCTCAACCATCAGGCTCTTGAACCAAAGTGGATAGCTTCACTCAGCCCAACACTGATCTGTTCCCACAGCCCTGCTCTTTGCTCGTTTATTCTTTACTATCATTTCTTTCTTTTTCTATCTGCACGGGTTGTTGTCTCCCGCAGATTGGTTGAACTGGCTTGCCCACAGAAGGCAAAGAGTGGTTGTAAACGGGTCATATTCTGCATGGAGGTCCCAGAACAGATCCCTGAGGCACTCCACTGGTCATATTCTGCATGGAGGTCGGTGACCAGCGGAGTGCCTCAGGGATCTGTTCTGGGACCCCTCCTCTTCGTGATTTTTATAAATGACCCAGATGAGGAGGTGGAGGGATGGGTTAGTAAATTTGCTGAAGACACAAAGGTTGGAGGTGTTGTGGATAGTGTGGAGGGCTGTCAGAGGTTACAGCGGGACACTGATAGGATGCAAAACTGGGCTGAGAAGTGACAGATGGAGTTCAACCCAGATAAGTGTGAAGTGGTTCGTTTTGGTAGGTCAAATATGATGGCAGAATATAGTATTAATGGTAAGACTCTTGGCAGTGTGGAGGATCAGAGGGATCTGGGGGTCCGAGTGAGGATCAGAGGGATCTGGGGGTCCGAGTGAGGATCAGAGGGATCTTGGGGTCCGAGTCCATAGGATGCTCAAAGCAGCTGCGCAGTTTGACTCTGTGGTTAAGAAGGTGTACGGTGTATTGGCCTTCATCCATAGTGGGATTGAGTTCAAGAGCCGAGAGGTAATGTTGCAGGTATATCGGACCCTGGTCAGACCCCACTCGGAGTACTGTGCTCAGTTCTGGTCGCCTCACTGCAGGAAGGATGTGGAAACCATAGAAAGGGTGCAGAGGAGATTTACAATGATGTTGCCTGGATTGGGAGCGTGCCTTATGAGAATAGGTTGAGTGAACTTGGCCTTTTCTCCTTGGAGCGACAGAGGATGAGAGGTGACCTGATAGAGGTGTATAAGATGATGAGAGGCATTGATCGTGTGGATAGTCAGAGGCTTTTCCCCAGGGCTGAAATGGCTAACACGATGTTCTCACTGACATCTTCAATATCTCCCTGAGCAGCGCCACCGTTCCACCATCGTCCCTGTGCCGTAGAAGTCTTCAGTGTCCTGCCTCAATGACTACAGTCCCGCACCACTCACATCCATCATCATGAAGTGTTTCGAGAGGCTCGTCATGAGGCATATCAAGACCCTACTGCCCCCCTCATTGGACCCCCTGCAGTTTGTGTACCGTCCCAATCGTTCAACAGATGACGCCATTGCCACCACCCTCCACCTGGCCCTAACCCACCTGGACAAAAAAGACACATCCGTTCGGATGCTGTTCATTGACGTCAGTTCAGCATTCAACACAATCATCCCCCAGAAACTGACTGGAAAGCTGAGCCTACTGGGTCTGAACACCTCCCTCTGCAACTGGATGCTAGACTTCCTGACTGGGAGACCTCAGTCAGTCCGGATCGGGAGCAGCATCTCCAACACCATCACACTGAGCACAAATGCCCCCCAGGGCTTTGTGTTCAGTCCACTGCTGTTCACTCTGCTGACCCACGACTGTGCTGCAACACACAGCTCGAACCACATCATCAAGTTCGCCAATGACACGACCGTGGTGGGTCACATCAGCAAGAACGACGAGTCAGCTCACAGAGAGGAGGTGCAGCGGCTGACGGACTGGTGCAGAGCCAACAACCTGTCTCTGAATGTGAACGAAAGAGATGGTTGTTGACTTCAGGAGGGCACAGAGCGACCACTCCCCACTGAACATCGACGGCTCCTCAGTAGAGATCGTGAAGAGCACCAGATTTCTTGGTGTTCACCTGGCGGAGAATCTCACCTGGTCCCTCAACACCAGCTCCATAGCAGAGAAAGCCCAGCGGCGTCTCTACTTTCTGCGAAGGCTGAGGAAAGTCCATCTCCCACCCCCCATCCTCATCACATTCTACAGGGGTTGTATTGAGAGCATCCTGAGCAGCTGCATCACCGCCTGGTTCGGAAATTGCACCGTCTCGGATCGCAAGACCCCGCAGCGGGTAGTGAGGTCATCGGGGTCTCTCTTTCTGCCATTACGCACATTTACACTAAACGCTGCACCCGCAAAGCAAACAGCATTATGAAGGACCCCACGCACCGCTCATACAAACTCTTCTCCCTCCTGCCGTCTGGGAAAAGGCACCGAAGCATTCGGGCTCTCACGACCAGTCTATGTAACAGTTTCTTCCTCCAAGCTATCAGACTCCTCAATACCCAGAGCCTGGACTGACACCTTACTGCCCGATTGTCCTGTTTATTATTTATTGTAATGCCGGCACTGTTTTGTGCACTTTATGCAGTCCTGGGTAGGTCCGTAGTCCAGTGTAGTTTTTCTCTGTGTTGTTTTTACGTAGTTCAGTCTAGTTTTTGTACTGTGTCATGTAGCACCACGGTCCTGAAAAACGTTGTCTCGTTTTTACTGTGAACTGTACCAGCAGCTGTGGTCGGAATGACAATAAAAGTGACTTGACTTGACGAGAGGTTCAAGGTGCTGGGGAGTAGGTACAGAGGAGATGTCAGGGGTGAGTTTTTTACTCAGAGAGTGGTGAGTGTGTGGAATGGACTGCCGGCGACGGTGGTGGAGGAGGATACGATAGGGTCTTTTAAGAGACTCCTGGACAGGTAAATGGAGCTCAGAAAAATAGAGGGCTATGGGTAAGCCTAGTAATCTCTAAGGTAGGGACATGTTCAGGCCGAAGGGCCTGTATTGCTCTGTGGGTTTTCTATCCAAAGAAACACTATGTTTGGAGGAAAACAGACATCACACCAACACTAAAACCTCATCTCCACTGTGAAGAACAGTGGGAGGAGCATTATGGTTTGAGGCTGGCTTGCAACTGGTGAGGGAATGGCAAATTGTATCAAGACATTTTGCAGGAGAACGTCGAGGTAGCCGTCCATCACCCGAAGCCTAATAGAAGCTGGGTTAAAGAGAAGAACATTTGTGTTTTGGGTTGGCCAAGTCAGAGCCCAGACCTTTGCCCAATTGAGATCCTGTGGCAGGACCTGAAGAGGGCTGTTCAGGCACGGTATCCCAGAAATACTGATGAACTCTTTGTTTTATCTGGAGAAAAGATCTTCAAGCCGATGTGCAGGACTGATCAACAGTTACTGGAAATGCTTGGTTGCTGTACAAGGGAGGGGAGGTGGGGGGATGATTCACACCAGTTACTGAAAGCAAAAGTTAACAAACTTCTTTCAACAGCTACATGTAATATTGGATCATTTTTCTTGATAAATAACTGAACGTGTATGACGTATTTTTGGATTTATTTATTTAATTGGGTTCTCTTTATCCAGTCACAGGACTTGTCTGAAGATCTGATCACATCTTAGATCATATTTATCCAGAAACAGAGAAAATTCTACAGGGTTCACAAGCTTTCCAGCACCACTGTAGGTGGTTTTTATTAAATGGGCTCGACAGGGAAATTCCATGGTGGTTTTCATGAACACCAGCCCAAAATTCATACGATACATCCAAAAGTACTCGGGAACCAACCTCTTATTGTCCAGTGACTACTGGAGTATGTATGTGAAATTTGTACAAAGCAAAGATATAAAATTATCAGAAATTCTAAAATAAATGATTTGTGCAAGGAAGGTGAATATTAACGTAGTATTTAGAAAGCTGATGACGGAGGGGAGGAAACTGTTCCTGAATCGCTGAGTGTGTGTCTTCAGGCTCCTGTACCTCCTCCCTGATGGCAGAGGGGAAGAAGCTGTTCCTGAATCGTTGAGTGTGTGTCTTCAGGCTCCTGTACCTCCTCCCTGATGGCAGAGGGGAAGAAGCTGTTCCTGAATCACTGACTGTGTGTCTTCAGGCTCCTGTACCACCTCCCTGATGGCAGAGGGGAAGAAGCTGTTCCTGAATCGCTGAGTGTGGGCCTTCAGGCTCCTGTACCCCTCCCTGATGGCAGAGGGGAAGAAGCTGTTCCTGAATCGTTGAGTGTGTGCATTCAGGCTCCTGTACCTCCTCCCTGATGGCAGAGGGGAAGAAGCTGTTCCTGAATCGCTGAGTGTATGTCTTCAGGCTCCAGTACCTCCTCCCTGATGGCAGAGGGGAAGAAGCTGTTCCTGAATTGCTGAGCGTGTGTCTTCGGGCTCCTGTATCCCCTCCCTGGTGGCAATGAGACGAGGGCATGTCATAAATTCTATAGTGTTTCTTTATTTTCCTGGTAATGCCTGATAGAAAATGAACCCCAAGGTTGTATATGGCGGGGTGGGGTGAGGGGGGTGTGGAACGGTGTCCAGGATGGAATCGGTGCTGCTCTCCAGTGCTCGCTCTGCGGAAGCCAAGCTGTATTGTGGCCGACTACGGATTTCTACTCGGGGTCCGGACCTCCCGTCTGGCGGCTGGATCTAATGAATACCTGACATCAGCTTGCTATGGTGTCTCGTGTGTGACCGTCGGTCCTGTGGTTCGCCCCTGGGTCCCGGAGTGACGCTGTCTCATGAGCAGCGTATTCACCAGTACTCGTGTCTGCTGGAACTCGAATCGAATTCGGAGTACTTTGACAATAATCTTACTCTGGCTTTGAATCTTGCCTTTGATGACGATCCCGCCTCAGTGTGGATGTGTCTGTGACGGGACGGTCAGTGTGGATGTGTCTGTGACCGGACGGTCAGTGTGGATGTGTCTGTGACAGGACGGTCAGTGTGGATGTGTATCTGTGACGGGACGGTCAGTGTGGATGTGTCTGTGACGGGATGGTCAGTGTGGATGTGTCTGTGACCGGACGGTCAGTGTGGATGTGTCTGTGACGGGACGGTCAGTGTGGATGTGTATCTGTGACGGGATGGTCAGTGTGGATGTGTCTGTGACGGGATGGTCAGTGTGGATGTGTGTATGTGACGGGACGGTCACTGTGGATGTGTCTGTGACAGGACGGTCAGTGTGGATGTGTCTGTGATCGGACGGTCAGTGTGGATGTGTCTGTGACGGGATGGTCAGTGTGGACGTTTCTGTGACCGGATGGTCAGTGTGGATGTGTGTCTGTGACGGGATGGTCAGTGTGGATATGTCTGTGATTGGACGGTCAGTGTGGATGTGTCTGTGACGGGACGGTCAGTGTGGATGTTTCTGTGATTGGACGGTCAGTGTGGATGTGTCTGTGACGGGACGGTCAGTGTTGATGTGTCTGTGATGGAACGGTCACTGTGGTTGTGTGTATGTGACGGGATGGTCACTGTGACGGGATGGTCACTGTATATGTGTCTGTGATGGGATGGTCAGTGTGGATGTGTCTGTGATGGGACGGTCAGTTTGCATGTTTCTGTGACGGGATGGTCACTGTGGATGTGTCTGTGATGGGACGGTCAGTGTGGATGTGTCTGTGACAGGACGGTCAGTGTGGACGTTTCTGTGACCGGACGGTCAGTGTGGACGTGTCTGTGAGGGGACGGTCAGTGTGGATATGTCTGTGATCGGACGGTCAGTGTGGATGTGTCTGTGACGGGATGGTCACTGTGGATGTGTCTGTGATGGGACGGTCAGTGTGGATGTGTCTGTGATGGGATGGTCAGTGTGGATGTGTATCTGTGACGGGATGGTCAGTGTGGATGTGTCTGTGACGGGATGGTCAGTGTGGATGTGTCTGTGATGGGACGGTCAGTGTGGATGTGTCTGTGATGGAACGGTCACTGTGGATGTGTCTGTGACAGGATGGCCCGTGTGGATGTGTCTGTGACGGGATGGTCAGTGTGGATGTGTCTGTGATGGGATGGTCAGTGTGGATGTTTCTGTGATGGGACGGTCAGTGTGGATGTGTCTGTGACGGGAAGGTCAGTGTGGATGTGTCTGTGACGGGATGGTCAGTGTGGATGTGTGTCTGCGATGGGACGGTCAGTGTGGATGTGTCTGTGATGGGACGGTCAGTGTGGATGTTTCTGTGATGGGACGGTCAGTGTGGACGTTTCTGTGACCGGACGGTCAGTGTGGATGTGTCTGTGAGGGGACGGTCAGTGTGGATGTGTATCTGTGACGGGACGGTCAGTGTGGATGTGTCTGTGACGGGATGGTCAGTGTGGATGTGTCTGTGATGGGACGGTCAGTGTGGATGTTTCTGTGATGGGACGGTCAGTGTGGATGTGTCTGTGACGGGAAGGTCAGTGTGGATGTGTCTGTGACGGGATGGTCAGTGTGGATGTGTGTCTGCGATGGGACGGTCAGTGTGGATGTGTCTGTGATGGGACGGTCAGTGTGGATGTTTCTGTGATGGGACGGTCAGTGTGGACGTTTCTGTGACCGGACGGTCAGTGTGGATGTGTCTGTGAGGGGACGGTCAGTGTGGATGTGTATCTGTGACGGGACGGTCAGTGTGGATGTGTCTGTGACGGGATGGTCAGTGTGGATGTGTGTATGTGACGGGACGGTCACTGTGGATGTGTCTGTGACAGGACGGTCAGTGTGGATGTGTCTGTGATCGGACGGTCAGTGTGGATGTGTCTGTGATTGGACGGTCAGTGTGGATGTGTCTGTGACGGGACGGTCAGTGTGGATGTTTCTGTGATTGGACGGTCAGTGTGAATGTGTCTGTGACGGGACGGTCAGTGTTGATGTGTCTGTGATGGAACGGTCACTGTGGTTGTGTGTCTGTGACGGGACGGTCACTGTATATGTGTCTGTGATGGGATGGTCAGTGTGGATGTGTCTGTGATGGGACGGTCAGTGTGCATGTTTCTGTGACGGGATGGTCACTGTGGATGTGTCTGTGATGGGACGGTCAGTGTGGATGTGTCTGTGACAGGACGGTCAGTGTGGACGTTTCTGTGACCGGACGGTCAGCGTGGACGTGTCTGTGAGGGGACGGTCAGTGTGGATATGTCTGTAATCGGACGGTCAGTGTGGATGTGTCTGTGACGGGATGGTCACTGTGGATGTGTCTGTGATGGGACGGTCAGTGTGGATGTGTCTGTGACGGGATGGTCAGTGTGGATGTGTCTGTGATGGGATGGTCAGTGTGGATGTGTATCTGTGACGGGATGGTCAGTGTGGATGTTTCTGTGATGGGACGGTCAGTGTGGATGTGTCTGTGAGGGGATGGTCAGTGTGGATGTGTCTGTGATGGGACGGTCAGTGTGGATGTGTCTGTGATGGAACGGTCACTGTGGATGTGTCTGTGACAGGATGGCCAGTGTGGATGTGTCTGTGACGGGATGGTCAGTGTGGATGTGTCTGTGATGGGACGGTCAGTGTGGATGTTTCTGTGATGGGACGGTCAGTGTGGATGTGTCTGTGACGGGATGGTCAGTGTGGATGTGTGTCTGCGATGGGACGGTCAGTGTGGATGTGTCTGTGATGGGACGGTCAGTGTGGATGTTTCTGTGATGGGACGGTCAGTGTGGACGTTTCTGTGACCGGACGGTCAGTGTGGATGTGTCTGTGAGGGGACGGTCAGTGTGGATGTGTATCTGTGACGGGATGGTCAGTGTGGACGTTTCTGTGACCTGATGGTCAGTGTGGATGTGTGTCTGTGACCGGATGGTCAGTGTGGATGTGTGTCTGTGACGGGATGGTCAGTGTGGATATGTCTGTGATTGGACGGTCAGTGTGGATGTGTCTGTGACGGGACGGTCAGTGTTGATGTGTCTGTGATGGAACGGTCACTGTGGTTGTGTGTCTGTGACGGGACGGTCACTGTATATGTGTCTGTGATGGGACGGTCAGTGTGGATGTGTCTGTGATGGGACGGTCAGTGTGCATGTTTCTGTGACGGGATGGTCACTGTGGATGTGTCTGTGATGGGACGGTCAGTGTGGATGTGTCTGTGACAGGACGGTCAGTGTGGACGTTTCTGTGACCGGACGGTCAGTGTGGACGTGTCTGTGAGGGGACGGTCAGTGTGGATATGTCTGTGATCGGACGGTCAGTGTGGATGTGTCTGTGACGGGATGGTCACTGTGGATGTGTCTGTGATGGGACGGTCAGTGTGGATGTGTCTGTGACGGGATGGTCAGTGTGGATGTGTATCTGTGACGGGATGGTCAGTGTGGATGTGTCTGTGACTGGATGGTCAGTGTGGATGTGTTTGTGACGGGACGGTCAGTGTGGATGTGTCTGTGACAGGACGGTCAGTGTGGATGTGTCTGTGACGGGATGGTCAGTGTGGATGTGTCTGTGATGGGACGGTCAGTGTGGATGTGTCTGTGATGGAACGGTCACTGTGGATGTGTCTGTGACAGGATGGCCAGTGTGGATGTGTCTGTGACGGGATGGTCAGTGTGGATGTGTCTGTGATGGGACGGTCAGTGTGGATGTTTCTGTGATGGGACGGTCAGTGTGGATGTGTCTGTGACGGGATGGTCAGTGTGGATGTGTGTCTGCGATGGGACGGTCAGTGTGGATGTGTCTGTGATGGGACGGTCAGTGTGGATGTTTCTGTGATGGGACGGTCAGTGTGGACGTTTCTGTGACCGGACGGTCAGTGTGGATGTGTCTGTGAGGGGACGGTCAGTGTGGATGTGTATCTGTGACGGGATGGTCAGTGTGGATGTGTGTATGTGACGGGACGGTCAGTGTGGATGTGTATCTGTGACGGGACGGTCACTGTGGATGTGTCTGTGACAGGACGGTCAGTGTGGATGTGTCTGTGATCGGACGGTCAGTGTGGATGTGTCTGTGACGGGATGGTCAGTGTGGACGTTTCTGTGACCGGATGGTCAGTGTGGATGTGTGTCTGTGACGGGACGGTCAGTGTGGATGTGTATCTGTGACGGGATGGTTACTGTGGATGTGTCTGTGATGGGACGGTCAGTGTGGATATGTCTGTGATTGGACGGTCAGTGTGGATGTGTCTGTGACGGGACGGTCAGTGTGGATGTTTCTGTGACCGGACGGTCAGTGTGGATGTGTCTATGATGGGACGGTCAGTGTGGATGTGTCTGTGATGGAACGGTCACTGTGGTTGTGTGTCTGTGACGGGACGGTCACTGTATATGTGTCTGTGATGGGACGGTCAGTGTGGATGTGTCTGTGATGGGACGGTTAGTGTGCATGTTTCTGTGACGGGATGGTCACTGTGGATGTGTCTGTGATGGGACGGTCAGTGTGGATGTGTCTGTGACAGGACGGTCAGTGTGGACGTTTCTGTGACCGGACGGTCAGTGTGGACGTGTCTGTGAGGGGACGGTCAGTGTGGATATGTCTGTGATCGGACGGTCAGTGTGGATGTGTCTGTGACGGGATGGTCACTGTGGATGTGTCTGTGATGGGACGGTCAGTGTGGATGTGTCTGTGACGGGACAGTCAGTGTGGATGTGTCTGAGATGGGACGGTCAGTGAGGATGTGTCTGTGACAGGACGGTCAGTGTGGATGTGTGTCTGTGATGGGATGGTCAGTGTCGATGTGTCTGTGATGGGATGGTCAGTGTGGATGTTTCTGTGATGGGACGGTCAGTGTGGATGTGTCTGTGACAGGACGGCCAGTGTGGATGTGTCTGTGACGGGATGGTCAGTCTGGAAGTGTGTCTGTGATGGGACGGTCAGTGTGGATGTGTGTCTGTGACGGGACAGTCAGTGTGGATGTGTCTGAGATGGGACGGTCAGAGTGGATGTGTCTGTGACGGGACGGTCACTGTGAATGTGTCTGTGATGGGACGGTCTGTGTGGATGTGTCTGAGATGGGATGGTCAGTGTGGATGTGTGTCTGTGACGGGACGGTCAGTGTGGATGTGTGTCTGTGATGGGACGGTCACTGTGAATGTGTCTGTGATGGGACGGTCAGTGTGGATGTGTGTCTGTGACGGGACAGTCAGTGTGGATGTGTCTGTGATGGGACAGTCAGTGTGGATGTGTCTGTGATGGGACGGTCAGTGTGGATGTGTCTGTGACGGGACGGTCAGTGTGGATGTGTCTGTGATGGGACGGTCAGTGTGGATGTGTCTGTGACGGGACGGTCAATGTGGATGTGTCTGTGACGGGACGGTCAGTGTGGATGTGTCTGTGACGGGACGGTCAGTGTGGATGTGTGTCTGTGATGGGACGGTCAGTGTGGATGTGTGTCTGTGATGGGACAGTCAGTGTGGATGTTTCTGTGATGGGACGGTCAGTGTGGATGTGTCTGTGACGGGACGGTTAGTGTGGATGTGTGTCTGTGACGGGATGGTCAGTGTGGATGTGTCTGTGACGGGACGGTCAGTGTTGACGTTTCTGTGACCGGACGGTCAGTGTGGATGTGTGTCTGTGACGGGACGGACAGTGTGGATGTGTCTGTGACGGGACAGACAGTGTGGATGTGTCTGTGACGGGATAGTCAGTGTGGCTGTGTGTCTGTGATCGGACGGTCAGTGTGGATGTGTCTGTGACGGGACGGTCAGTGTGGATGTGTGTCTGTGATGGGATGGTCAGTGTTGATGTGTCTGTGATCGGACGGTCAATGTGGATGTGACTGTGACGGGACGGTCAGTGTGGATGTGTGTCTGTGACGGGACGGTCAGTGTGGATGTGTCTGTGACGGGATGGTCAGTGTGGATGTGTGTCTGTGATGGGACAGTCAGTGTTGATGTGTCTGTGACTCAGGACTCAGACCACCAGGTTCAGGAACAGTTATTACTCACTCAACCATCAGGAAGGAGGTACAGGAGCCTCAGGACCCACACCTCCAGGTTCAGTTACAGTTATTACCCCTCAACCATCAGGAAGGAGGTACAGGAGCCTCAGGACCCACACCACCAGGTTCAGGTACAGTTATTACCCCTCAACCAACAGGAAGGAGGTACAGGAGCCTCAGGACCCACACCACCAGGTTCAGGAACAGTTATTACCCCTCAACCAGCAGGAAGGAGACACAGGACCCTCAGGACCCGCACCACCAGGTTCAGGAACAGTTATTACCCCTCAACCATCAGGAAGGAGGTACAGGAGCCTCAGGACCAACACCACCAGGTTCAGGAACAGTTATTACCCCTCAACCATAAGGAAGGAGGTACAGGAGCCTCAGGACCAGACTACTAGGTTCAGGAACAGTTATTACCCCTCAAACATCAGGAAGGAGATACAGGAGCCTCAGGACCCACACCACTTGGTTCAGGAACAATTATTACCCCTCAAACATCAGGAAGGAGATACAGGAGCCTGAGGACCCACACTACCAGGTTTAGGAACAGTTATTACTCCTCAACCATCAGGAAGGAGGTACAGGAACCTCAGGATCGACACCACTAGGTTCAGAGAGTTATTACCCCCTCAACCACCAGGAAGGAGGTACAAGAGCCTCAGGAACCACACCACCAGGTTCAGGAACAGTTATTACCCCTCATCCATCAGAAAGTGGGTGATTGGGGGTGTGCAGGGTTGGGTCAGTGGGTGTGTGGGGGTGTGGAGGGGTGGGTCAGTGGTTGATTGGTGTGTGTGGAGGGGTGGGTCAGTGGGTGATTGGGTGTGTGGAGGGGTGAGTCAGTGGGTAATTGGGTGTGTGGAGGGTGGGTCAGTGTGTGATTGGGTGTGTGAAGGGGGGGTCAGTGGATGATTGGGGGTGTGGAGGGGTGTGTCTGGGTGATTGAGGTGTGTGGAGGGGTGGGTCAGTGGGTGTGTGGGGGTGTGGAGGGGTGGGTCAGTGGTTGATTGGTGTGTGTGGAGGGGTGGGTCAGTGGGTGATTGGGGTGTGGAGGGGTGGGTCATTGGGTGATTGGAGGTGTGGAGGGGTGGGTCAGTGGGTTGTTGGGGGTGTGGAGGGGGGTCAGTGGGTGATTGGGGGTGTGGAGAGGTGGGTCAGTGGGTGATTATTGGTGTGGAGGGGTGGGTCAGTGGGTGATTGGGGGTGTGGAGGGGTGGGTCAGTGGGTGATTGGGGGTGTGGAGAGGTGGGTCAGTGGGTGATTGGGGGTGTGCAGGGGTGGGTCAGTGGGTGATTGGGTGTATGGAGGGGTGGGTCAGTGGGTGATTGGGGGTGTGGAGTGGTGGGTCAGTGGGTGGTTGGGTGTGTGGAGGGTTGGGTCAGTGGGTTATTGGGGTGTGTGGAGGGGTGGGTCAGTGGGTGATTGGGGGTGAGGAGGGGTGGGTCAGTGGGTGATTGGGGGTGTGGTGGGGTGGGTCAGTGGGTGATTGGGGGTGTGGAGTGGTGGGTCAGTGGGTGATTGGGGGTGTGGAGGGGTAGGTCAGTGGGTGGTTGGGGGTGTGGAGGGGTGCGTCAGTGGGTGATTAGTGGTGTGGAGGGGTGGGTCGGTGGTGATTGGGGGTGTGGAGGGGCGGGTCAGTGGGTGATTGGGGGTGTGGAGGGGTGGGTCAGTGGGTGATTGGGGGTGTGGTGGGGTGGTTCAGTGGGTGATTGGGGGTGCGGAGAGGTGGGTCAGTGGGTGGTTGGGGGTGTGGAGGGGTGGGTCAGTGGGTGGTTGGGGGTGTGGAGGGGTGGGTCAGTGGGTGGTTGGGGGTGTGGAGGGGTGGGTCAGTGGGTGGTTGGGGGTGTGGAGGGGTGGGTCAGTGGGTGATTGGGGGTGTGGAGGGGTGGGTCAGTGGGTGATTGGGGGTGTGGTGGGGTGGTTCAGTGTGTGATTGGGGGTGCGGAGAGGTGTGTCATTGGGTGATTGGGGGTGTGGAGGGGTGGGTCAGTGGGTGATTGGGGGTGGGTCAGTGGGTGGTTGGGGGTGTGGAGGGGTGGGTCAGTGGGTGGTTGGGGGTGTGGAGGGGTGGGTCAGTGGGTGGTTGGGGGTGTGGAGGGGTGGGTCAGTGGGTGGTTGGGGGTGTGGAGGGGTGGGTCAGTGGGTGGTTGGGGGTGTGGAGGGGTGGGTCAGTGGGTGATTGGGGGTGTGGTGGGGTGGTTCAGTGGGTGTTTGGGGGTGTGGAGGGGTGGGTCAGTGGGTGGTTGGGGGTGTGGAGTGGTGGGTCAGTGGGTGATTGGGGGTGTGGAGGGGTGGGTCAGTGGGTGGTTGCGGTGTGGAGAGGTGGGTCAGTGGGTGATTGGGGGTGTGGAGGGGTGAGTCAGTGGGTGATTGGGGGTGTGGAGGGGTGGGTCAGTGGGTGATTGGGGTTGTGGAGGGGAGGGTCAGTGGGTGGTTGGGGGTGTGGAGGGGTGGGTCAGTGGGTGATTGGGTGTGTGTGGAGGGGTGGGTCAGTGGGTGATTGGGGGTGTGTGGAGGGGTGGGTCAGTGGGTGATTGGGGGTGTGGAGGGGTGGGTCAGTGGGTGATTGGGGGTGTGTGGAGTGTTGGGTCAGTGGGTGATTGGGGGTGTGGAGGGGTGGGTCAGTGGGTGATTGGGTGTGTGGAGGGGTGGGTCAGTGGGTTGGGGGTGTGGGGGGGTGGGTCAGTGGGTGATTGGGGGTGTGTGGAGTGTTGGGTCAGTGGGTGATTGGGGGTGTGGAGGGTTGGGTCAGTGGTTGATTGGGGCTGTAGAGGGGTGGGTCAGTGGGTGGTTGCGGTGTGGAGGGGTGGGTCAGTGGGTGATTGGGCGTGTGGAGGGGTGGATCAGTGGGTGATTGGGGGTGTGGAGGGGTGGGACAGTGGGTGATTGGGGGTGTGTGGAGCGGTGGGTCAGTGGGTGATTGGGGGTGTGGAGGGTTGGGTCAGTGGGTGATTGGGGTTGTGGAGGGGTGGGTCAGTGGGTGATTGGGGGTGTGTGGAGGGTTGGGTCAGTGGTTGATTGGGGGTGTGGATGGGTGGGTCAGTGGGTGATTGGGGGTGTGGAGGGGTGGGTCGGTGATTGGGGTTGTGGAGGGGTGGGTCGGTGATTGGGGTTGTGGAGGGGTGGGTCGGTGGGTGATTGGGGGTGTGTGGAGGGTTGGGTCAGTGGGTTATTGTGGGTGTGGAGGGGTGGGTCAGTGGGTGTTTGGGGATGTGGAGGGGTGGGTCAGTGGGTGATTGGGGGTGTGTGGAGGGTTGGGTCAGTGGGTGATTGGGGGTGTGGAGGGGTGGGTCAGTGGGTGATTGGGGTTGTGCAGGGTTGGGTCAGTGGGTGATTGGGGGTGTGGATGGTTGGGTCAGTGGGTGATTGGGGGTGTGGAGGGGTGGGTCAGTGGGTGATTGGGGTGTGTGGAGGATTGGGTCAGTGGGTTATTGTGGGTGTGGAGTGGTGGGTCAGTGGGTGATTGGGGTGTGGAGTGGTGGGTCAGTGGGTGATTGGGGTGTGGAGGGGTGTGTCAGTGGGTGATTGGGTGTGTGGAGGGGTGGGTCAGTGGGTGATTGGGGGTGTGGAGGGGTGGGTCAGTGGGTGATTGGGGGTGTGGAGGGGTGGGTCAGTGGGTGATTGGGTGTGTGGTGGGGTGGGTCAGTGGGTGATTGGGTGTGTGGAGGGTTGGGTCAGTGGGTGATTGGGGGTGTGGAGGGGTGGGTCAATGGGTGATTGGGGGTGTGGAGCGGTGGGTCAGTGGGTGGTTGGTGGTGTGTGGAGGGTTGGGTCAGTGGGTGATTGGGGGTGTGTGTAGGGGTGGGTCAGTGGGTGATTGGGGGTGTGGAGGGTTGGGTCAGTGGGTGATTGGGGGTGTGGAGGGGTGGGTCAGTGGGTGATTGGGGGTGAGGAGGAGTGGGTCAGTGGGTGATTGGGGGTGTGGAGGGGTGGGTCAGTGGGTGATTGGGGGTGTGGAGGGGTGGGACAGTGGGTGATTGGGGGTCTGGAGGGGTGGGTCAGTGGGTGATTGGGGGTGTGGAGGGGTGGGTCAGCGGGTGATTGGGGGTGTGGAGGGGTGGGTCAGTGGGTGATTGGGGGTGTGGAGGGTTGGGTCAGTGGGTGATTGGGGGTGTGGAGGGGTGGGTCAGTGGGTGATTGGGGTGTGTGGAGGGGTGGGTGATTGGGGGTGTGGAGGGGTGGGTCAGTGGGTGATTGGGGGTGTGTGGAGGGTTGGGTCAGTGGTTGTTTGGGGGTGTGGATGGGTGGGTCAGTGGGTGATTGGGGGTCTGGAGGGGTGGGTCGGTGATTGGGGTTGTGGAGTGGTGGGTCGGTGGGTGATTGGGGGTGTGTGGAGGGTTGGGTCAGTGGGTTATTGTGGGTGTGGAGGGGTGGGTCAGTGGGTGTTTGGGGATGTGGAGGGGTGGGTCAGTGGGTGATTGGGTGTGTGGAGGGGTGGGTCGGTGGGTGATTGGGGGTGTGTGGAGGGTTGGGTCAGTGGGTTATTGTGGGTGTGGAGGGGTGGGTCAGTGGGTGTTTGGGGATGTGGAGGGGTGGGTCAGTGGGTGATTGGGTGTGTCTGGTGGGTTGGGTCAGTGGGTGATTGGGGGTATGGAGGGGTAGGTCAGTGGGTGATTGGGGTTGTGGAGGGGTGGGTCAGTGGGTGATTGGGGGTGTGGATGGTTGGGTCAGTGGGTGATTGGGGGTGTGGAGGGGTGGGTCAGTGGGTGATTGGGGTGTGTGGAGGGTTGGGTCAGTGGGTGATTGGGGTGTGTGGAGGGTTGGGTCAGTGGGTGATTGGGGGTGTGGAGGGGTGGGTCAATGGGTGGTTGGGGGTGTGGAGGGGTGGGTCAGTGGGTGATTGGGGGTGTGGAGTGGTGGGTCAGTGGGTGATTGGGGGTGCAGAGAGGTGGGTCAGTGGGTGATTGGGGGTGTGGAGTGGTGGGTCAGTGGGTGATTGGGGTTGTGGAGGGGTGGGTCAGTGGGTGATTGGGGGTGCAGAGAGGTGGGTCAGTGGGTGATTGGGGGTGTGTAGGGGTGGGTCAGTGGGTGATTGGGGGTGTGGAGGGTTGGGTCAGTGGGTGATTGGGGCGTGGAGGGGTGGGTCAGTGGGTGATTGGGGGTGTGGAGGGTTGGGTCAGTGGTTGTTTGGGGGTGTGTCGTGGGTGGTGGTGGGGGGTGCCTGACGATCGACCCTGCTTTCCTGCGACAGTGTTCCGTCTAAATGTTCTCAAAGGTGGGGAGGGCTTTCCCCGTGATGGACTGGGCCGTATCCACTACTCTTTGCAGGACCGGTTGTTAGATGTATAAATGACCTTAGATCTGTGACATTTTCACTGATGGTCTTTTTCTACCATTGTTTGCACAATGGAGCAAGCCCAGTGTCGCAGGAAATCTGCGCCCGTCATAAGTGACCTCCGCCTCCATCCCCAAGAGGGATATCCTCAGTCTACTTCCCTTGGCCCCATCATTGAACTGTTCCCCAACCAATGGACTCACCTTCAAGGACTCCTCATTTCATATTCGCGATATTTATTGCTTTTTTATTTATCTATCACCATTATTATTAATATATTATTATCTGATTGCCACGTGCAAGATTATTAAGGGATTGGACAAGATAGAGGTAGGAAATATTTTCCAGATGCTGGGAGAGTCCAGTACCAGAGTGCATGGTTTGAGAATAAGGGGTAGGTCATTTAGGACAGAGTTAAGGAAAAAACTTCTTCTCCCAGAGAGTTGTGGGGGTCTGGAATGCACTGAATTATTTGAATGGTGTAGAGTTAGGTAAGGGAGAAATACTAAGAGTTCTCGGAGTCCTTGTTCATCAGTCACTGAAGGTGAATGAGCAAGTGCAGCAGGCAGTGAAGAAGGCTAATGGAATGTTGGCCTTTATTACAAAGGGAATTGAGTACAAGAGCAAGGAAATCCTCTTGCATTTGTACAGAGCCCTGGTGAGACCACACCTGGAGTGTTGTGTACAGTTTTGGTCTCCAGGGTTAAGGAAGGACATCCTGGCTGTAGAGGAAGTGCAGCGTAGATTCACAAGGTTAATTCCTGGGATGTCCGAACTGTCTTACGCAGAGAGGTTAGAGAGACTGGGCTTGTACACGCTGGAATTAAGGAGATTGAGAGGGGATCTGATTGCAACATATAAGATTATTAAGGGATTGGACAAGATAGAGGCAGGAAATATGTTCCAGATGCTGGGAGAGTCCAGTACCAGAGGGTATGGTTTGAGAATAAGGGGTAGGTCATTTAGGACAGAGTTAAGGAAAAACTTCTTCTCCCAGAGAGGTGTGGGGGTCTGGAATGCACTGCCTCGGAAGGTAGTGGAGGCCAATTCTCTGGATGCTTTCAAGAAGGAGCTAGATAGGTATCTTGTGGATAGGGGAATCAAGGGATATGGGGACAAGGCAGGAACCGGGTATTGATAGTAGATGATCAGCCGTGATCTCAGAATGGCGGTGCAGGCCCGAAGGGCCGACCGGTCTACTTCTGCACCTGTTGTCTGTTATTATTATTTCTTTTTGTATCTGCATGGTTCGTTGCCTTCCGCACTCCGGCTGAATGCCCACGTTGATGCGGTCTTTCATTTTATTCTCTATTTGGCCACTGCTTGATAGATTTAGTGTGTATGCCCCGCAAGAAAATGAATCTCAGGTTTGTATATGGTGACGTAGGTGAGCTTTGATGATAAAAGTCACTGAATTTTGGTAATAAATTTACTTTGAATCTCTTCTGCCCCCCCCCCACCCTCCCACTCCAACGGTAGTCTATATTTTTTTTAGGTGAGGGGACCAAAATTAATCCAACTTGGTAGTACAGAGTTTAACTGAAATGCTAGAAAACACTTTACAGAGCGAGCAGTCAGATTATCAGTATTTAATTTCCCTGCATGAGAGAGTCCCAAGTCCTCTTGCAGCTCTGATTTCCAGTTTTGCTCCGTTTAGAAAATCATCCACAATGCCTTTATCCCAACGACCATACACTTCCTGTCACTGACACTTCCCACCCGACTCTTCTTCGCCCGTTCTCCCGATCTGTTTAAGTCCTCTTCGAGCCTCCCTGCCCCCTCTACACTGCCTGCTCCTCCACCTACCATTGCATCGTCGGTAAACTTGACAACAGAGCCGTCCATTCTGTCACCCACGAGGAAATCTGCAGATGCTGGAAAGTCAAGCAACAACA